>NW_026867652.1:2458898-2465137 GCF_020745735.1 Hemiscyllium ocellatum
CGTACCTTAGAAAACACCTTGACTATTCATTTTGACATTATTGACCTTGATATTATTAAGCTGGAGAGGGTTCAGAAGAGATTAACCTGGATGTTGCTGGGAAAGGTGGGATTGAGCTATAAGGAGAGGCTGAATCGGCTGGGAGCTTTTTCAATGAAGAATATGAGATTAAGCGGTAACTTTACACAGGTTTATAAAATAATGAGGGGTACAGATAAGCTGAAGGGCTGATGTTTTTTCCTTAGAGTTGAGGATCAAAACTGAGGGATATTTTAAGGTGCACGGAAAAAGATTTACAAAAGTCATGAGAGGTAATTATATGAGACAGAATCTAGTTTGTGTGGGGAATGAATTTCCAGAGGATGTGGTGAAACCAGGGACAGTTTCAACGTTTAAAGGACATTTAGACCAGTACATGGATAAGACATCAGTTTGGGTGGTGCTGTGAGCAGCTGCCCTCTCCCTCCCCTTCCCTTTCTCTGAATGAATCCCTGTTGGTTTTCACCCTCTGCCAATGTCTGTGCATTGGCGTGGGGAGGCCAGCAGAGGGTGGCATTGCATCACTTTAAGCACCACAGAGACTGCCAGACCTGCCCCACACAGAGACACACAGATCTCCACACAGCAATTGTTCGGACACAACATTGAGTTCATCTGGTAATTTAAACTAAACATAAAGAAATGCTCGATTTTCCTTGTAAACTGTTAAAGTATGAGTGACAGAGAACTCCCAAATTCCACTGTTTAAACAAAAACATCAATTTATTTTTTTAACTCGGAAAGTGAACATTTTACATCAACTATTCACCACTGAGACCCCATTTCTATTAACTGCTTATTAACTTACTCCAACCCTACAGCAATATACTGTTTCAAAAAGACACTTATTAAAATTACATAAACGTAATTGCAAAACGACGCAGCAGCTGTTCTTTCATCTGACCTCACACCAATATCCCTTTTTCCCATCTTTCCTGGGAAGACTGGCTCATGTTACCGGATGCTATCGAAGGGTCTAAATTTCAGCATTCTGCAACCTGGGAACACATCCTTCCATGACACTGTCTCTCAGTCTCCCCCTCTCTGTCTATACCCCAACCCCTCCCATGTGGTGATATTAAAACTGATTCCCCTGCCATCTCTATCTGGCAGTGATGTTCACACCCACAGCACCCCCTTGTCACGGCACAATGGAGATATGGAGCTGTAAATAGGTGGGAGCTGCGCATCCCGTCACATCCAGCATGGGCTGCAAGTTTCCCCGCACTGGGCAGGGATCTAACATAGTGCTACTGGGCAATGCACGGGGGTGGTGTGTACACAGTCCTACATGCTGGGAGGATAACTGTTCCTGGTTTACAGATTAATGCACGGGGGTGGTGTACACAGTCCTACATGCTGGGAGGGTAACTGTTCCTGGGTTACAGATCAATACACTAGGATGGTGTACAGAGTCCTACATGCTGGGAGGGTAACTGCTCCTGGGTTACAGATTAATGCACTGGGGTGGTGTACACAGTCCTACATGCTGAGAGGGTAACTGCTCCTGGGTTACAGATTAATGCACTACGGAGGTGTACACAGTCCTACATTGTGGGAGGGTGACTGCTCCTGGGTTACAGATCAATGCACTGGGATGGTGTACACAGTCCTACATGCGGGGAGTGTAACTGCTCCTGGGTTATAGATCAATGCACTGGGGTGGTGTACACAGTCCTACATGCTGAGAGGGTAACTGCACCTGGGTTACAGATTAATGCACTACGGAGGTGTACACAGTCCTACATGCTGGGAGGGTAACTGCCCCTGGGTTACAGATCAATGCACTGGGGTGGGGTACACAGCCCTACTTGCTGGGAGGGAAACTGTTCCTGGGTTACAGATCAATGCACTGCAGAGGTGTACATAGTTCTACACGCTGGGAGGGAAACTGTTCCTGGTTTACAGATTAATGCACGGGGGTGGGGTACACAGTCCTACATACTGGGAGGGTAACTGCTCCTGGGTTAAAGATCAATACACTGGGATGGTGTACAGAGTCCTACATGCTGGGAGGGTAACTGCTCCTGGGTTACAGATCAATGCACTGGGGTGGGGTACACAGCCCTACATGCTGGGAGGGAAACTGTTCCTGGGTTACAGATCAATGCACTGCAGAGGTGTACATAGTTCTACACGCTGGGAGGGAAACTGTCCCTGGTTTACAGATTAATGCACGGGGGTGGGGTACACAGTCCTACATGCTGGGAGGGTAACTGCTCCTGGGTTAAAGATCAATACACTGGGATGGTGTGCAGAGTCCTACATGCTGGGAGGGTGACTGCGCCTGCGTTACAGATCAATGCACTGGGTAGGTGTACACAGTCCTACATGCTGGGAGGGTAACTGTTCCTGGTTTACAGATGAATTCACGGATGATCACTGCACAGGTCTCTGTGCTGGTCAGACTGTCTGGTTGAGATTTATAGATAATGCAATGATGTGGTTAGTGCAGCTCCCCGTGCTGGATGGATAGTTGTTTCAGATTTACACATTAGTGCTCTGCTGTGGTCTGCACAGCTCCCCGTGCTGGACAGATATCTAGTCCGGGTTTATAGATCAATGCCCTGCTGTGGTCTGCACTGCTCCCTGGGCTGGACAGACATCTAGTCCGGGGTCATACGTCAATGCACTGCTCTGGTCTGCACATCACCCCGTGTTGGACAGATATCTAGTCCGGGTTTATAGATCAATGACCTGCTCTGGTCTGCACATCTCCCCGTGCTGGACAGATATCTAGTCCGGGTTTATAGATCAATGTACTGCTGTGGTCTGCACATCCCCCCCCCGTGATGAACAGATATCTAGTCCGCGTTTACAGATCAATGTACTGCTGTGGTCTGCACAGCTCCCCGTGCTGAACAGATATTTAGTCCGGGTTTACAGATCAATGCCCTGCTGTCGTCTGCACTGCTCCACGCTGGGCAGATATCTAGTCCGGGTTTATAGATCAATGCCCTGCTGTGGTCTGCGCAGTGTTCCACTCTGGACTGATTGCTGGGTTGTACTGAGCAGGACACTGGCCTGGTCTACACAGTGTACCACGGTGAACAGATATCCCCTCTGGATTGATGGTGTCTGGGCTGGTTCTGTGAGGTGGGTTGAGAATGTGGTATGTCTAACGCTTTCAAGTGATCTGGCAATGCCTTTCGTTCCCATTCTTGTCATTGCACCCTCCATCTCTCACCCAATTAATGTTACATTACATCATGTTGGTGGGATGGGTAGGGGGGAAAGGTGATGGACAGGTCCAGGCGTTCCCCGGAACGTTCTGTGCCTGACATTCTATAACTGACATTCCCCGGAACGTTCTGTCCCTGACATTCTATAACTGACATTCCCTGGAACGTTCTGTCCCTGACATTCTATAACTGACATTCCCCGGAACGTTCTGTCCCCGACATTCTATAACAGACACTCCCCGGAACGTTCTGTCCACGACATTCTATAACTGACATTCCCCGGAAAGTTCTGTCCCCGACATTCTATAACTGCCATTCCCCGGAATGTTCTGTCCCCGACATTCTATAACTGACATTCCCCGGAACGTTCTGTCCCTGACATTGTTTGTGAACGGCCGGATGTCAGTGAATTGAACAAACCATAAGATCCCGAGGGACGAGATCCCGTTCCAGGGAGAAGGAGACACTGTTCCGAAGGTCCCTCAGGCAGTTAAAGAGGTGAATGCGTTTTCCCTACGTTTACATTTCTTCATGACACAGGATCGACCACAATTTAAACCAGAACACAGAAATTCCAAACTCTGTTTGTCTTCAGGAAACTGGGAGAGAATCCTTCAGGACAGCAACGTTTCCACCCTCAGCATCAGGAACGGGGAAGGAGTGACCTGTGACTGCTCTCGAGTGATCGAGTATGTGGGAATGTTCTAGAAACCATCTGTCCTTATGGATGTGACTGTGTGTGTTTGGGGAGGGAGGGTTTATTGTGGTTTATGTCACTTTTTTGTCAGTAATTCCGACCTTCCCATTTGTTATTCCAGCTCCAGTTATTTTAATAAATCCCTGAATACAGGGACCCATTTGAAAATCTCACTGTGTCCCCGATCAAACGGGTCCCTTTGCCTCCAGGCTGATGCATAATGGGTTTGTTTTCCTTCCTCACAGTTAACGTAGTGACCATCTACGTCCTGCTTTATAAAGATTGTGGATTGTCTCCATGTGTCAGACGTTACCTGGGGGCCATGGCAGCGGCGGATCTCCTGGTCATTATCCTCGACCTGATCCTGAGACACATTCCCATTGTTTATGAGGAACAGTTTTATTTCCTGTACTCCATCCCCGTGTGTAATATCCACGCCATCCTGCTTTATGCAGCCACTGACTGCTCTGTCTGGTTCACCGTCACTTTCACCTTTGATCGGTTTGTGGCGATTTGTTGCCAGAAGCTTAAAAGTAAATATTGCAGTGAGAAAATGGCGGCTGTGGTTCTGGGAGCAGTGACTGTGCTGAGCTGTTTAAAAAACATTTTCTGGTATTTTATGCTCACGGCTCGGTATTGGCTGGAGAACCAGCCCTGGTTTTGTGATGTAACAGTCGCTGTTCTATCCTCCAGTGTCTGGGTCACAATCGCGTTCCTCCACCACATTCTAACCCCGGGTGTCCCATTTCTCCTGATTCTGCTGCTCAATGTTCTCACCGTCAGATACATTTTAGTGACCAGCAGAGCCCGCAGGAGACTCCGCGCTCACACAAATGGGGACGCTCAGTCTGACACTGAAATGAGAAACCGAAAAAAATCCATCATTTTACTGTTTGTGATCTCGGCCAATTTCATCCTGTTATGGTCAACATTAATGCTGTATTCTATATGGTACCGGATGTATAACATTGGGTATGACTCTGTGTATCTCGACCTCTTTGTGCAGGAATTGGGCTTCATGCTGCAGCTCCTCAGTTGCTGCACAAACACCGCGATTTATGCTGTGACACAGACTAAGTTCAGGCAGCAGCTGAAGAATGTGCTGAAATATCCCTTCACCCAAATCCATCCATCCATCAAATTCCCTCAATAATCACACCATCCGGGATTTTCTCATTTCAGTTCAGTGTTTCAGTGATGGAGCAGCCTGTGGCTATGGTAACAGACTGAGGGGAGCGCTGGTTTGTCCCTCCTTATCCCACAGCGGGGTTACAGGGAAACATTTCAATATTTCTCACAACTCAGGGGCCAGTGAGAAAAGGCACCATCCCACTGACTGTATCCATCACTTCCATTTGTAACCAATAAAAATGTAGATTAAAGCGTGCCGAGCAGCAGAGTGACCGATGTTGTTGTGTGTCTTTGTGTTGGAGAAGCTGAGCTGGAGAGAGACAGACTCAGCCCCAAGTCCTGGTCCTCAGGGAAGGGGAGGGGACCGCCCTCTGAGCTCAGGAGCTGGGTTTAACTCCCTCTGTCCCCCTCCCCACCCCCTTTCCAAACTGGCCTCCCCATTTCATCTGCCCCACTCTTACTCCACATTTTCTCCCTCTCTCTCCCTACACACTCACTCTTTCTAACAACCTCAGCCATTCAATCTCCCTCGTTCTCCGTCTCACACCAACCGCCCCAACCCCGGTTTCTCCACCTGCCTCCACTCTTCACTTTCCCCTCACCCTCACACTCTCTGTCCTGCCCGTCTCTGCCTCCTCCAGCAGTTCCATCTCTACCCCATCTCACCCCACCCCACCCCCCACCACACGCAGCCTCACGACCAACCACAGCCCACCTCCAGTCTCGGGGTCAGAGGGAGAGGGAAGGAGCAGGGAGAAAGAGTGTGTCTGAGAGAGAGGGAGGGAGGGACAGGAGGGAGAGAGATTCAGTCAGAGAGAAATGGAGGGACGTGGGCAGAGAGAGAGACACCGATTGAGGGCGGTTGAGAGTGAGAGAAAGTGGACAGAGAGTGAAGGAGCAGGGAGAAGAGGGGGGGAAAGTGAGAGATAGGGTGAGAGAGGGTAGGGCGAGAGAGGAGAGGGAGACAGGGAGGGGGAGGGCAACAGAGGGTGAGGGCAAGATAGTGGAGGGAAAGGGGTAAGTGTGAGAGAGGGGAAGGCGAGAAGGGATGGCAAGGGAGGGGAGGAAAGGCGGGGAGGGCGAGACGGAGAGAGAAAGGGAAGGGAGGGCGAGAGAGAAGGAGAGAGGGAGGGGAGGGCGAGAGAGGGGAGGGCGAAAGAAGGGAGGTAGGGAGGAGAGGAAGAGAGGGG
>NW_026867652.1:2465236-2565527 GCF_020745735.1 Hemiscyllium ocellatum
CCCACTGTCCAAAAATGTGCAGATTAGTTGAACTGGCCACGCTAAATTGCCCATAGTGTTAGGTGCAGGGGTAAATGTAGGGGAATGGTCTGGTTGGGTGTGCGTCAGTGGTTCAGTGTGGACTTGTTGGGTCAAGGACCTGTTTCCATACTGTAAGTAATTTAATCCCCATGATCCTCCTGATCTGTGCAACCTCCTTCAGTCCCAAGAGCCCTCCATATCTCCTTGGCCTCTTTCAGGCCCCACAGCACTCCCTATCTCCATAATGTTCTTCAGTCACCACTGCACTCTCTATGTCTATAATCTCGTACAGTCCACACATCACTCCCTATCTCCATAATGTACTTCAGTCTCCATGACCCTCCCTATTTCCAAAGCCTCTACTACCTGTTGAACCTGTAAGCTACCTTTTTCAGATGGATAAATAAAACTACCATAACCCATTCTGCTGCCAGTCTGAAACCAAGCAGTGTTCGTTAGTCTGACAGTAAGTTGGGAGATTAAATGTATTAGAAAGGAAATGTCAATAAACAATAACTGGACCCTTAGAAACACATTTAATAAAAAACAGAATGTGGCTTTGAGCCTGTAGGATTGTATTTTCATTGGTGTGAGTATAAATGGCAGGATAGTTACGGGTGTAGGAGTGGCTGTACCGAAGATACGGTTTATTTAAATTTTCAGAAACCTTTATACAAGTTTCAATAAGGGCTAAAGAGTAACTTGGTAGAGAATAGGGCCCCTTAACTATCAGGAGGTGGGTGAGATATTAGACAAAATACTGTTGTCAGCAGTTACCGTGGAGAAAGACATGGAAGCTCGGGAACTTGGGGAAATAAATAGTGATGTCTTGGAAAGAATCCTCAACAAAGAAGAGGAAGTGCTGGAACCTTAAAACAAATAAAGGTAGCTCAATCCTCAGCAGCTCATTAGGTCTATCCTTGAATATTATGGGAAGCTAGGGAAGAGATTGCAGTGTCCTTAACAGAAATATTTATATTATCAATAGGCACAACGAGTTACCTGAAGACTGCAGGGCGGCTAATGATGTTCCATCACTTAAGGGCTGCAGGGAAACGCCAGGAAATTACAGCGCCATGAGCCCAATGCTGGGTAAGTTTTTGGAGGAGATTCTGAGAGAAAGGAGCTACGTATATTTGGAAAGGCAAGGGCTGATTAGAGATAGTCAGCATGGCTTTGCGAGTGGAAAACCGTATTTCACAAACCGGATTGACTCTTCGAGGAGTTGGCCAAAAGATAGGTAAAGGCAGAGCAGTCAATGCTGTCGACATGGACTTCATGTCGACAAGGTTCCAAGCGATGCAGAACATCTTGTCAAGAGGAAGAAGGAAGCTAACCTAAGGTTGAGGAACCAAGGATCCGAAGCAGGGCTCCAGAGATTAAATGGGCTAGCACGGTGGCTCAGTGGTTAGCACTGCTGCCTCACAGCACCAGGGACATGATTTCGATTCCAGCCCCAGGCGACTGTCTGTGTGGAGTTTGCACATTCTCCCTGTGTCTGCGTGGGTTTCCTCCGTTTCCTCCCACAGTCCAAAGATGAGCAGGTTAGGTGAATCAGCCATGCGTTAGAACATAGAACATAGAAAAATACAGCGCAGTACAGGCCCTTCGGCCCTCGATGTTGCGCTAACCGAAGCCTACCTAACCTACATTAGCCCAATAACCTCCATATGCTTATCCAATGCCCACTTAAATGACCATAAAGAGGGAGAGTCCACCACTGCTACTGGCAGGGCATTCCATGCACTCACAACCCACTGAGTAAAGAATCTACCCCTAACATCTGTCCTATACCTACCACCCCTTAATTTAAAGCTGTGTCCCCTAGTAACAGCTGACTCCATTAGCGGAAAAACGTTCTCACTGTCAACCCTATCTAAACCCCTAATCATCTTGTACACCTCTATCAAATCTCCCCTAAACCTTCTTTTCTCCAATGAGAACAGCCCCAAGTGCCTCATCCTTTCCTCATACGATCTTCCTACCATGCCAGGCAACATCCTGGGCGTTGTTCAAGAAAGGGAATAGAGATAATCCTGGGTACTACAGACCTGTCCTTTTCTGTCTGTGATGTGCAGATTATCGGAGAGGACTCTGAGAGACGGGATTTATAATTCCTTAAAAACCATAGCTTGATTGAGACATTCAGCATGGCTTTGTAAGGGACAGGTCATGCCTCACAAATCTTATTGAATCCTTTGAGAATGTGACAAAACACGTTTATGGCTCATTGAGAAAGTACAGAGCATGGGATACAGGGAAGCCTGTCTGTCTGGATACAGAATTCCAGGCCCATAGAAGATAGGGGTTGATGACAGATGGAAAGCATTCAGCCTGGAGCTCAGTGACCAGTGGTTTTCTACAGGGAGAAGTTACAGGACCTCTGCTCTTTGTGAGTTTATGAATGACTTGGATGTGTGAGTGAAAGAGTGCGTTAGTAAGTTTCCCAATGACAAGATGGTTGGTGGAGTGGTGAATAGTGTGGAGGGCTGTTGGAGGTTGCAACGGGACATTGACAGGCTATAGAGCTGGGCTGAGAAGTGGCAGATGGAGTCAAACCTGGAAAAGTAAGAAGTGATTCATTTTTGAAGGTCAGACTTGAACGCAGAATACAGGGGAAAAGGCAGAATACTGGATAGTATGGGGGAACCGATGGATCTTGGATTTCATGACCTGAGAACCGTCAAATTTGCCACCAAGCTGATAATGTTGTTAAGAAGGAATATGTTTTATTGGCTTTCATTAGCTGGGGGATTGAGTTTTAAAGCCGTGAGGTTATGATGCAGCTCTAGAGAGCCCTGTTTGGACCCCACTTAGAATATTGTGTTCAGTTTAGATCCCCTCATTACAGGAAGGACGTGGAAGCCTCAGAGAGGGGAAAGAGGAGATTTACCAGGATTCTGCCTGGACTGGAGAGCATATCTTATGAAGAAAGGTTGAAAGAGCTAAGGCTTTTCTCATTGGAGTGAAGAAAGGTGAGGGGCGACTTGGTACAGGTGAACAAGATGGTGTGAGGTATAGATAGTGAATAGTGAGCGACATCTTTATTCCGTCGCATACATGGCTATTACAGGGGGCATAATTTTAAGGTGACTGGAGGATGGGTATTAGATTAGATTACTTACAGTGTGGAAACAGGCCCTTCGGCCCAACAAGTCCACACCGACCCGCAACCCACCCATACCCCTACATTTACCTCTTACCTAACACTACGGGCAATTTAGCACGGCCAATTCACCTGACCCGCACATCTTTGGACTGTTGGAGGAAACGGAGCACCCGGAGGAAACCCACGCAGACACGGGGAGAACATGCAAACTCCACACAGTCAGTCGCCTGAGTCGGGAATTGAACCCGGGTCGCAGGCGCTGTGAGACAGCAGTGCTAACCACTGTGCCACCGTGCCGCCAGTTTCAGATGTAGGTTCTTTACACAGAGAGTGGTGGGTGGGTGGAACTGTACATTTAATGGGCTCTTGGATAGGCACATGGATGATAATAAAATGAAGCGTGTGTAGGTTAGTTTGATCTTCGAGTCGGGTAAAATGTTGGCATGGCATCATGGCCGAAGTGTCTTGTTCTGTACTGTTCTGTGTTCTACGTTCCGTATGGTAAACTGGGTAATAAGCCCAGATCAATGTAAAAGGATATGGCATTCAGGAGGAGCTAATCCACTGGATACAAAATTGGCTTGATGGTCAGAGACAGAGGGTGGTGGGAGACATGTTGTTTTTCAGACTGGAGGCATGTGACCAGCGGTGTAGTGGGCCCACTGTTGTTTGTCATTTGGATAAATGGTTTGGATGGGAACATTGGTTTCCTGGCAAGTAAGCTTTTTGGGTGATACTAAAATTGGTAGCAAAGTGGACAGTGAAGAAGGTTATCTGTGATACAACAAGATTAACAGTACTGCTGGATAGTGGGCTGAAGAATAGCAGATGGAATTTAATTAGATAAATGTGAAGTGTTCCATTTTGGTGAAACAATCCAGGGTGGGACTTGTACAGTTATTGTTCGGGCCCTAGGTAGTGTTGTCAGTCAGAGACCCAGGGATGCAGGTACACAGTTCTTTGTAAGTGGTGTCACAGGTAGACAGGCTGGTGAGACAGGTGTTTGGGAAGGTTACGTTCATTGGGCAGAGCATTGAGAGTAAGAGTTGAGACGTCAAGTTGCTGGCTGACCTGCTGTGCTTTTCCAGCAACACTATCATCTGGACTCTGGTTTCCAGCATCTGCAGCCCTTGCTTTTACCATGTTGTACCTGTACAAGACACTGGTGAGGTGACCGTAAAAGCTGCTAATCAGTAAAAAGAACTCATTTGGTTCACTTACCTCCTTTAGGGAAGCACATCTGACAGTCTAACCTGGTGTGGCCTGTATGTAACTCCAGACCCACAGCAATATGGCTGATTCTGAGCTACCCTCTGGATAATTCGCATTGGGGCAAAGAATTCTGGTCCAATCAGTGACACCTACATCGCATGAATAACTAAAGATACATATGCCCTTCCCTTCCGTACTGGCTTTGTAACACCGTTAAGGCCCTGAGCACTCTCTGTAACACTCTCACCACCTCCAGCACTTTCACCTCTCCCTTATCCTATTGTGTCATTAAACCATGACAATGATTCCCCTTCACACTGCCCTCCTCCTGCTAGCAGACCCTTTGCAATCCCATTAAAACCTAAAACAGTCTCTCTCTTCAGGATTTTAAGTACTCTGTGGTCACCTTCTCAGCCTGATAATCTAATATGAACCATTTTGTCCTGAGTGAGGGACAGGTGGGAATGTCTTGCTGAGGATTGATCTGTTTCAATAGAATGCCCTTTTGTAGAATATTTTTCACTGTCCCTTTAAATGTTTTCCACTGTTCATTTACAGAGACATCTTTCAGTTTGTTTAGCCTGTTTATCTTGGTCAGTTCTCCTCTCAAACTCATGTAACTGGCTATTTTTCTTTCTGGTTGTAATTTGTCCTTTCTGTGATTCACATTAAAACTTTATATTTATTTAAACTGCACTTTATCAAAATTTCCCGGAGGATCTCTCCCAGTGACATTACTCATTCACTAAGTTTCATCACACAACGTTCGCTCTGAGATAGTTATATCCCTAGCCAGTTGCACAATGTGTTATTCAAAGAAACACTGAAAACGAATTCTACAATCTCCTCTTCGAATATCACTCTTGTCAATATGATTGTCAAGATTGTATGAATGTTGAAGTTCACTAAATTATCACAATACGTTTATTAAAAGTTGCAGTGAGTTCCTGTTTAATGCAGTGATGAGCAATGAAATGCCGTTAGGGGGAGAATTCTCTTCTGCTCCTTGTGTCCTTGGCAAGTAGTAGCCAGAATTTACATTCAGACTGACTCTACTTCATGATCTGAGAACAAATGCTTTCTCTGTAATGCCTTTGTTATCCATTATTGTTAGTGTTACCCATTTTGCCTGAGTTTCTGCAAGCTTGTGAACTATTGAATATTTATTTTCCACCTTTTGTTCGCCCTGTAACCACATCTCTCTGCTGTTTTAAATCTCTTTCACCTCTGTGTCACAAATCCATCCACCTTATTGAAGAGACTTTGTCCATTCCAAGAAAAAAAAAAGTAATTTACTCTTTCCCACAATTTCCTGTCACAAATCGATTCGCTGATGTATAGTTTTAGTTAATCTCTGTCTCATTCTGTTCCTTTCTGCTTGTCTGTGGCCACATTCCCCAGGCTGTTCTGATGTGTCACCTTTTCCCTTTGGATTTGGAAAACTCCTTTCACCAGAACCCTGTCCCCGCATCCTCTCTCAGTTTAAAGCCCTGTCCATAAACCTACTGACATCATTGACCAGGTCACTGGCCCCAGTCCATCGGAACTTTTTTTAAATCAAGTATGGGATATAGATATCTCTAGCTGACCAAACTTTCTTGCCCAGCCCTAGCTGCCGTTCAGCTGAGTAACCTGCTCAGCCATTTCAGAGGATAATTGAGAGGCAAATACTTGTTGTGGGGATGTCATGCAGACCACGTGAGGGTGGGCAGATGTCCTTCTTGAAAGGCGAAGTGTTTGGATTTATTGTACATCAGTGATGGTATTGATGGATTGTCAATTACTATTTTTAAAATAATTTATTTGAAATTCCACCATTTCAGATGGTGTGGTTCAAACCTTCCTCCCCCGAACATTAGCTGAGGTTTTGGATACATGCTCTAGCAATAACACCACTCGGCCATCACTTCGCCTGCTCACCGGCTATTCATCCCTGAACACTGATACCAGTGCATCATGGAGCTAAACCTGTTTTTCCTTCATGATTGTTTGATCCTGATACCTTCCTGCACTCTGGTGATATCACTCAGTATCTCTCCATTTCGTATTTCTCATTGTGGGGGTCCAATCTCTGCCTCTGTCAGTGTATCTCACTCTTACAGCTACTCCAGATCCTGAGACAACGGATCCTCCACTTCAGATAGACACAAAAGCATAGGCCAGGAATGGAGACTGGGATTTTCCAGATCTCTGTGGGACTCAGTGTCATTCTCCATGTGTGATCCTCACTACATCAGTCTAATTTTCCATCCTGTCTATTTCTCTGTCTCCTGCAGGTAATCAGGAAGTTGCTGACTCAGTAGACTTCCCAACTACTGTGTATCTCATCCATCACCACATTGAAGATGGTTGGTTAGCCAGAGAGACAAAGGGCAGGGAGATCTGGAACCTTCAATAAATCCTGCAGTGAAGTAAGATCACTCACAGTGCACAGAGCAGAGAGCAATGAGAGGGCTCCAAACATCGGCTAACAAGACATGACACAGGTACAGTACTGGAGGGGGAGCACAGTACAGACACACCCCAAGTCAATCACCACCCCTACTTTAAGGTCTGTTGGACTGAGACAGTATCGGGAGTGTCACAGTTATCAATCCAGGCTTGTGATATCTTAGTGAATATCAGTATAACAGAGGGGAAAGCAGGCTTCCCATGAGTGTGTGGGAATGCTGCTTGGGATCTTTCTGTTCTGTGCTCCCCCTCCAACACTGTACATATACCATGTCTCGTGGACCAGTGTCTTCAATAATTTTTAACTCCTATAACAGTTCCTGTCTCTGTAACCTCCTCCCTTCCTGATAGTCCCTCCACATACACTTGTTCAGGACCTAGGACTTTCTCTACCTTTGTGTTCTAAGACCTCCAGCACCACCTCTTCTGTAACGGGGTCTCTTTTCAAGACATCACTGTTTCTTTCCTTTTGTTTCCTAGTCTTTGTCCACAATACTTTCTGACATGAAATATTCATTTCGGGGCACGCCCATTCCCTGTGGTTCCAGCCATGGATGCCCTTATTGATCTTTGAGGGGCTCTTTTGTCTCTCTAGTAGCCTTTTTGTACTTGTGTGCTGTAGAATCTCTTTGGATTCCCTTAATCTTATCTGCCAAATCTATCTCATTCCCCTCCCCCACCCCCCCCCCGGCCATGTTGCTTTTCTGTCAAACCCTCCAGTATCAGTAACTTTTTCGTCAATCTTTGCTCCATTTGCAGATTCAGAATATGTTTCCTAAAGTAGGAGGATCGGAATTCTACGCAGTACTCCAACTAGAGTCCCAGCAATGTCTGATGCAGTCGTATCATGATGGACCAACTCAGGTAGTCAATGCTCTGACCCATGAGGGCGAGTGTGTCAAATGCTGCTTTCCCTGGCCTTTCCACCTGTGACGCCACTTCCAAGGAACAGTGTAACTGCATCCCTTGGTCTCTCTCTGTTCGACAACACTATCCAGAGCTCTGCTATTAATTGTATTAGTCGTCCCTGGTTTGTCTTAACAAAATCCAACATCTGAATTCAGCTCCATCTTTTATTTCTTAACCCACTGGTTCAGTTGGTTGAGATCACCTTTGATAACTGTAGTCACTGCCCACTATAACACTTATTTTACTATCCACAAACGTACTAACAAGAATTCATATGTTCTCTTTTCTGTCAAAAATGCACATGCGTGACCCCAGCACCAATGCTTATGGCACACCGCTGGTCAGAGGCCTCCAGTCTGTCCAAAAAACCTCTCCCACTACCCTCTGTCTCCTGCTGTCAAGCCCATTTTGTGTCCATGTGTCTTGCTCTCCCTGATCGCATGTGATCTAAAATTACTAACCAGTGTAAAGACTAAACCCTGTCAAAGGCCTTACTGAAGTCAGGAATAGACAACGTCCACTGCTCTGCTTTCATCCACCTTCTTGGTCACCTCTTCAACAAACTCTATCAAGTTTGAGAGACACGACTTTGTATGCACAAAGTTATGCTGAATATCCCTAATCAATCGTTGCCTTTCCAAATGCTTGTAAGTCCTGTCCCGTGGAATTGCGTCCAACAGCATTGGCAACACTGACATCAAGCTAATTGGTGTTTATGTCCCTAGCTTTCAGTCGCAGCCTTTCCTAAATACTGCCACAACATTTGCCACCCTCCAGGCTCCCAGCTCATCACCCTTGGCTGTCAGTGATAGAAATATCATAGTAAGTGTCTTCTCTAACTTACCCCAATGTCCTGGGATATACTTGATTAGTTCCCAGGGAGTTGTCTAATTTTAATGTGTTTGGAAACCTTCAGCACCTGCTGTTCTCCAATGTGGACTCTTTTGAAAACAGCACTGTTTTCCCTGTTTTTTATTTCTCTGCTTTTCCAGTGTGTTTTCTCCACAGTAAGGTCTGACGTGAAGTTTTTTTGTCAGATCTCACCCATTTCCTGTGTGTTCACACATGGATGGCTTCGTAAATCTTTAAGGAGTCACATTCTGTCCAGAGTTAATCTTCTGTTGCTAATACACTTGTAGAATCTCTGTAGGTTTTCCTGAACCTTCTCTGCAAAAGCTCTGTCAGGCCCCCTTTGCGTCCTCATGGTTTCCCTCTTTAGAGTATTACTACACCCACAATATTCTTCAAGGGATTGACTTAATCCAGCTGGCTGTATATGACATGTGCCCCCTTTTGGCTTGACCAGAGTCTCAATACCCTCAGTCATCCAATGTTTCCCACTTGTGTCAGCATTGTCTTTCACACTAACAGGAATATGCTGGAAATGAAATCTTAATTTATCTCTCTTTTGAAAGCATCCCACTTTGCCCAACGTCCCTTTACCTGCAAATAGACTCCACGAATCATCATTTGGACGGTCTTGTCTAATACCTTCTAGATTGTGGCAAGACTAGTTTTGATCTTTAACTTGTGGACCAGGCCTGTCCTTTTCCATTGCTACTTTCAAACTAATAGAATTGGGGGACCACTTTTGCAAAGTCACCACAAAAACTCTTCAGCCCCTTTCCCTACCTTGTTTCCCAAGGGAAGGTCAGGTTTTATCCCTTTCTCCAGTCGGACGAGTTACATACTGATTGAGACAGTTTTCTTGAACACACTCAACACGGCACAGTGGCACAGTGGTTAGCACTGCTGCCTCACAGTGCCAAAGACCCGGTTTTAATTCCCGCCGGCAAAAATGTGCAGGTTAGGTGAATTGGCCATGATAAATTGTCCGAAGTGTTAAGTGAAGGGGTAAATGTAGGGGAATGGGTCTGTTTGGGTGCGCTTCGGCGGGACGGTCTGGAAGTGTTGGGCCGAAGGGCCTGTTTCCACACTGTAAGTAATCTAATCTAATCTAAAAACAAATTCTTCCCATCCAAGCTGTGAACACTCTGGTAGTCCCGGTATAGGTTTGGAAAGATAAAATCCATGACCATTACAATCCTACCATTCTTTCAGATATCTGAGATCTCCGACGTATTTGCTGCTCAATTTCCTGCTGACTACTGCGGGCCTGTAGTACAGTCATATCAAACTGATTATTCATTCTTATTTCTCAGTTCCACTAACATAGCTTCACTGGCGATCCCCAGGAATATCCTCTCTCAGTGCTGCAGTGATATTTTCACTGATCAAAAACTCCACTCCCCCTCTTCTCTTGCCCCTGCTTCTATCTTTGCTGTTGAATCTGTCCTCGGGAACAATGATCTGCGAGTCCTGTCCCTCCCTCAGCTGTGTTTCTGTAACTCCTGTGATTTCCCAGTCACATGTTCCCATCCATGCCGTGCATTCATCTGCCTTACCTGTCAGGCATTTTACATCAAAGTAAATGCAGTTTAATTGATGCGTGTTCCCTCATTGCCTGCTGTGCTCTTGCCTGGCTAATCAATTGAAATTACTCTGTTAAAATTCTGTCCCAGCCTCAACCTTCAGACTGTAGCCTGAGACCATCCTCCTCACTGTGGACAACGCCCTCACCTTTCATGTCATCTGTAAAACCTAATAATGATACCTTCTGCTTTCATATCCGAGTGATTAATGCCATAATGTTCAGCAATGGCTCCTGCACAGATCCCTGTGGTACACCCGCTGGGTAAAGGCTTTCAATCACAAAAACAACCCTCCACCAATTGTGAATCCAAATTGCCAAATTGCCTTGGATCCCATGGGCTCTTCCCTTTTGGACCAGCCTTCCATGTGGGTCCTTGTCAAAGGCCTGAATGAACTCCATGGAACCCACATCATCTACACTGCACTCATCAACATTTTCAGACACCATTTCAAAAAACTGAACTGATTTCACCAGACAAGATCTTTCTGTATCAAATCCGTGCAGACTAACCCTAATCAATTCCTGCCTTTCCAGTTATGAATACAAACTGTCCCTCAGAATTGTTCCCAATAATTTCCCTCCCCCTGCTGTCACACTATCTGCTCTGTAATTACCTGGCCTGTCCCTGCTGCCCTTCCTGAACAAAGGAACCACATTAGCGATCCTCCAGTCGTTCACCACTTCACCTGTGGCCAGCAAAGTTTCAAATATATCCACCAGGACCCCAGCAATCTCCTCCCTTACCTCCCACAGCAGCCTGGGATACATTTCATTGGGCACTGTGGATTTCTCCACTTTTTTATGCCTGTGAAAATATTTAATACCTCCTCCTTATTGATCTTACCATGTTCTCGAACCTCACCATCCCGGCTGAAATCCCCGGGATTTCTCCTGTGTGAATACAGGTGGGAAATATTCATTGAAGATCTCACCTACTTCCTCTGGCTCCATGCACAGATTGTCCCTTTGGTTTTTAACATTCCTCCCTCTTTTGCTGAGAAGCCTCTTATGCTAAAAATGGTGATAAAATACCTGTGGCTTTACCTCAGTTGTATCTGCCAAATATTTTTCTTGACCATTGTTTGTCCCTCAATTTCCAAATCCCCTTGCACTCTCTATATTTGTGAATGGCTTCACCTGATTTTAATGCACTGTATTTTCTTTTTCAAACTGACGATATTGCTTGATCAGTATTCGCTGAAATAGCTGCCTTTACTATTCACTCTTCAAGGAACCCACTGGCCCCGAGCTTTCACAGCATCACTTGTAATTACTCCCACTTTCCTAATATCGACCCGACTGCAGGTAGTTCATCCCTGTCTCTGTTTGCCAGATCCGGTCTAATGATTGCAATACTGATAGGAGAATCAGTTGTGAGGGGGACAGGCAGGAGGCTATTTGGCTGTAGAAGAGACCCCAGGATGGTGTGCTGCCTCCCGGGTACCAGAGTCAAGATGTCTCTGAGCGGTTACTGAACATTCTGAAGGGAGGGTTAACAGCCAGAGGTCATTGTGCACATCGGCCCACTTGACAGAGGTAGACAAAGGGATGGGGTCCTGTGAAATGAGTACAGAGAGTTAGGTGAGAAAAAAAAACAGGATATTGAGGTGAAAGATCTCCATGTAACTCCCAGTGCCACGTGCCAATGAGGATAAAAATTGAAAGATAGACCGGATGGATGTGTGGCAGAGGAGCTGTTGTAGGGGGCAGGATTTTCAGTTCTTAGGTCATTGGGATCTCTTCTGGGGTAGAGGTGACCTGTACCAGGGGGATGGTTTGCACTGGAAGCAGAGGGGCACCAGTATCCCTGGAAGGAGATTTGCTAGTATTACCCGGCCGGATTTAAACTAGTTTGTCAGGGAGTTGGGAGTCTGAATAAGAGAGGGGCCATCAACTAGTCAGGGGAAAATACATCAACCATCGAGAGCAAGTTTCCTCTCCAGGATATCCGGGCACAGTATAGGGAGGGAAAAGACTTCTGGTTAAAAGGGCATTAATTTCAATGCACGAGGCCTGACTGGTAAGGCAGACAAGTTCCGCCCATGGATAAGGTCTGGGGACTAGGATATTACAGCCATAACAGAAACATGGCCGAGGGAATGGCAGGACTGGCAGCTCAGTGTTCCAGAATACAGAAACTACAGGCGTAACAGAAGGACAAGTAAGTGAGAAGGGGGAGTTGTCCCTTTGATTAGGGAGGACATAAAAACAGTGCTGAGAGACAATATTGTTAAGCAGTCATCACATGAGGCCATATTTGTAAAAGTTAGAAATAAGAAGAGAATGGTCAGAATGTTGGGATGGTGTTCTGGAGCCCCAAATAGCCAGCGGGTACGAGAGGAGAAAATGTGTAGTGAGATTGCAGGTACCTATAAAAATATTAGACTAGTCTTGGATGGAGATTTTAACTTCCCCTGGATTTACTGGGTCACCCAGAATGTAAAAGGACCATACGGGATGGAATTTGTCAAATATGTCTAAGAACGTTTCCTAAATCAAGTTGTAGAGTGCTCTACGCTACTCAGGTGGATGCAACACTGGACCTCCCCTCAGAAAACGAGGTCGGCCAAGTGACTGAAGTGTCAGTCAGAGAGCACTTTGGATCCAGTTATCATAACTGTCTTCATTTTTACATAGTTATGGAAAAAGATCAGAGAGGTCCACAAATTAAGCTCTTAAACTGGAACAGGGTCAACATTGGGGCCATTCAGTAGGATCGAGCAGGGGTTGATTGGGTGAAGGAAAAAAAAATCACACAACACCAAATTCTCATCCACCTGGTTGACACAGGAACCTCCATTATCTGATCGAGATGGGCGGGCAACAGTTCATTCGGATAATTGATGATTCAATTAATCGATTCAATGCCTTTCTTTCCATCCCACAATTGAGAAGGTGGAGGTACTATTAGGGGTCTCATAGTAAGGTTTGTTCCATTAAACACCACAAAGAGCTGAATATCCACAATAATAGAGACACAGTAGGCATATGCACGAGATGTGAGGCGCCACAGGGAAGCAGTAGCAATTGGTACATTGGACCAAGGCATATGGAATAAACAAAGTCACATTCACTTAAGTGCATCCCCATTCTGTACAGTTGCAACAAATTGGATAGGCTTTCCAGACTTATTATAGGAATTCCACAGGCTAGCAGGTGGTGATAAGTAATAATCAAAGGAAAGATTATATCCAATAAATGCCTAACAGGTATTCCATACTCCGTAGTTGGGATTCAGGAGGGGGAAAGGTGTCAAAGAGCCCTTTCATGGTGTGAGGGTGTAACAGACCACTTCATGCTGGCTGAATATTTTATGATGACTTTGCAAAAACAAATTGTTAGTGAGGGACGACATCTTCCCCTTTCTCTTTTGCGACGTGCCGATTTAGGCCTCTCTGAGTAGAGGCAACGCTTAACAGGAACACCGAAAGGACAACTGAAATCAAACTGCCACAAAACACCTTGACAGGGTAAAGATCATTGAGACTTGTTCTGTAAATGAACTGTCCGATCTTCTTGATGCAGTTGACCATTGTGGCATCGAAGGCATCAGTTTCTCAGGCACGTAAGGACATCTTTTCAGCTTAAACACTACACAGTTTCTGGTTGCTCAGGATCACACGGGTAAACAGCCCACTCTTCACCACTAATGCCAGCGACAACGAGTCCACATAACAGGCTAAGTTTGACCTTCATCATAATAGTTGTTCTGCATTAAGGATTAGGGTATGTAAAACAGAAGAAGAATTACAAGTTGGAACATGCAGTTATATCATAGTATTCTGGTTTGTTACCAACTGATTCCGGTTCGTCTTCGAGGTCCCCATCGTCTCCATCTCCATCATCACCACCATCATAATCCACCCTACCCGAATCCAGAAGGGGATCATCTAATGAAGTTGGAATGATGAAGGTGAACCCAGGTGGATTGCCCGGCAACCTTAACAGCAGTCAGGCTGGTGAGGAGAACATGGAAGGGCCCTTGCCATTGAGATTGGAGGCTGCAGCAAATCATGATGAGAGTTGGGATATTCAACAGTTGGGATATTGTTGAGGGAGGGGAGCATCACATGCATTAGAGTGAGGATCCCCCAAAACGTTGGTCAAGTAAAGAACACAGGAGGACATATTGTCAGTCATGTGATTGAAAGGAATAGGGGAGAAAGCATCATATCAAGGCGAGAGGACAGCTCGATCTCGGATGATTTCGGCTGGGGACAAGCGAGTTTTCCCCACAGGAGTTCCTCTGGAACAATAACAGAGACTCCACCCTCACCCGGTAAAGACTTGTCTTGGAAGTCCATTTGGTAAGTTTAGTTTTCAGATTCTGGTCACCATGCTCCACGAGCCCTGCAGCCTGTGGGCAATAATCACAATGAAGCATAATTCCTCATTAATATCTCCAATAAAATGGGAGGCATTGTCAGAACGTAGACAAAAGCAAATACCAAAAGAGGTAATAATCACCTTGAGTAAAATGTTTACAACAATTTTAGCAGTAGCGTAGGAAGTGGGGTAACCCACCAAGGAAAATAAAATCAACATTGACCAAAACATACTTGTAGTGCTGACAACTTTGCAACTCAATGAAGTCTTTAAACATCTTTTGCAGTTGGCATTATTGTGTCACAGATCGACTCACACTTGTCAGACAACATAGAACATAGAAAGTGCAGCACAAACAGTCCCTTTGACCCAAAATGTTGTGCCGAGATTTAATCCTAATGTAAAATATAGTAACAACCTATGCACCCCTCAACTCACTGCTATCCATGTGCATGTCCAGCAGTCGCTTAAATGCCCCCAATGACTCTGCTTCTACCACGACCAGTGATAATGCATTCCATGCATTCACTCTCTCTGTGTTAAAACAAAATACCTCTGACGTCTCCTTCATACCTTCCAACTAATATTTTCAAACTATGAGTTCTAGTACCAGTCATTCCTGCCCTGGGGAAAAGTCTCTGGCTATTGACTATATCTGTTGCTCTCATTATTTTGTACACCTCTGTCTGGTCTCCTTTCTTCCTCCTTCTCTCCAGAGAGAAACGTCCAAGCGTATTCAACTATTCTTCATAAAGCAAGCCCTCCAATTCAAGCAGCATCCTGGTAACCTTCTTTGCACCCTCTCCTAAGCCTCTGTATCTTTCCTATAGTAGGGCGACCAGAACTGGACACAATATTCCAAGTATTGCCTCACCAGGGACTTGCAGAGCTGCAGCAAAACCGCACGGCTCTTAAACTCTATCCCCCTGTTACTGAAGGCCAAAACACCATATGCTTTCTTAACAACCCTATCCACTTGTGTGGCAACTTTGAGGAATATATGTACTTGCACACCAAGTTCCCTCTGTTCCTCCACACTGCCAAGAATCCTGTCTTTAATCCTATATTCAGCATTCGAGTTCCATCTTCCACAATGCATCACTTCGCATTTGTCAAGGTTGAACTCAATCTGCCATTTCTCAGCCCAGTTCTGTATTCTATGTCGCGCTGCAGCCTGCATAGCCCTCTATACTATCAACGACATCTCCAAACTTTGTGTCTTCTGCAAGTTTACTAACCCACCCTCAACCTCCTCATCCAAGTCATTTATAAAAACTACAAAGAGCAGAGGCCCAAATACAAAAGGAGCCCTGCAGGACACCATTTAACACTGTCATCCAGGCAGAATACATTCCATCTACAGCCACTTTCTGTCAGCCAGACAATTCTGTATATACCTGATTATTGCCTGGAAACAGAGTGTTGATGGAGGGTTGTCTGTGTATGTCTGATTAATGGTCGGTGATCGGGTGATGGCGCAGGTTTGTGTGTGTTTTCTGTACATATCTGTTTAATGACAGGAGACAGACTGGTGGTAGTCGAAGGTTGTGTGTGTATTTCAGTGCATATCTGCTCAATGGAAGGAAAATATGGTGATGCTGGAGGGTTGTGTGTGTGTGTTTCTGTGTATCTCTGTTTCATGGCAGGAGATAGGGTTATCGTGGAGAGGTGTGTGTGTGTGTGTGATTATGTGTATATCTATTCAAGGGCTGGAGACGGTGGTGGTAGAAGGTTATACATGTGTATTTCTGTGTATATCTGCTCAATGGCAGGAGGACAGGGTGGTGGAGGAGGGTTGTGTGTGCGTGTTTGTGTGTATGTGCTTAACGGCAGGAGACAGGGTGGTGCTGTGTGTGTTTCTGTGTATATCTGTTCAATGGCAGGAGACAGGGTGGTCATGGAGGGTTGTCTGTGTTCCCGCATATAGCTGCTTAATGGCAGGAGACATGTTGTTCGTGGAATATTGTGAGTGTGTGTGTGTGTGTGTGTCTGCGTATATCTATTTAATGGCAGGAGACAAGATGGTCGAGGAGGGCTGTGTATGTATGTGCGTTTTGTGTATATCTGTTTAAGGGCAGGAGGCAGGGTGTTCATGGAGTGTTGTGTATGTGGCTGTTTCTGCATATATCCTTTTAATGGCAGGAGACAGGGTGGTGATGGAGGGTAGATGTCTGTATTTCTGTGTCTAAGTGCTTACTTCTAGGAGACAGGGTGGTGCTGGAGGATTTAGTGTGTTTGTGTTTCTGTGTATAACTGTTAAATGGCAGGAGATAGAGTGTTGGTGAAGGGTTTTCTTTGTGTTTTTTTCTGACTCTGTTTAATGCTGGTGTTAGGATGGTGGTGAATGGATGTGTATGTTTTTCTGTATTTATCTGCTCAATGACAGGAGGCAGACTGGTGGTGATGGAGGGTTGTGTGTGTGTCTGTTTCTGTGAGTATATGATTAATTGCAGAATACAGAGTGGCGTGGAGCGTTCTGCATGTATGTGTGTGTCTGTGTATATCTGTTTAAGGGCAGGAGGCAGGGTGGTGGTAGAGGTTTGTGTACATGTTTCTGTGTATATTTGTTTTAAGGGATGGAGACAGTGTGGTGGTGGAGGGTTGTGCGTGTGTGTTTCTGTGTATATCTGATTAAGGCAAGGAAACAGGGTGGTGGTCGAGGGATGTGTGTGTGTTTGAGTATATATCTGTTTAATGACAGGAGACAAGGTGGTGGTGGGGTGTATAGTCTCTGTGTTTCTGTGTCTATGCGCTTACTGGCAGTAGACAGGGTGGTGGTGGAGGGTTGTGTATGCATTTGCGTTTCTGCGTATCTGTTTAATGTCAGTAGGCAGAGTGTTCATAGAACATTACAGCACGATACAGGCCCTTCGGTCCTTGATGTTGCGCTGACCTGTCGTACCAATCTGATGCCCATCTAACCTACACTATTCCATGTATATCCATATGCTTGTCCAATGACGACTTAAATGAACTTAAAGTTGGCAAATCTACTATCCTCGCAGTCAAAGCATTCCATACCCTTACTACTCTCTGAGTAAAGAAACTACATCTGGCATCTGTCCTATATCTATCACCCCTCAATTTAAAGCTATGCCCCCTCATGCTCGCCGTCACCAGTCTTGAAAAAATGCTCTCCCTGTCCACCCTATGTAACCATCTGATTATCTTATATATCTCTATTAAGTCACCTCTCAACCTCCTTCTCTCCAACGAAAACAGCTTCAAGTCCCTTAGACTTTCCTCGGAAGAACTACCCTCCATACCTGGCAACATTGCAGTGAATCTCCTCTGCACCCTTTCCAAAGCTTCCACATCCTCCTCATAATGTGGTGACCAGGACTGAACACAATACTCCAAGTGCAGCCGGACTAGAGTTTTGTACAGCTGCAGCATAACCTCATGGTTACAGAACTCGATCCCTCTATTAATAAAAGCTAAAACACTGTATGCCTTCTTAACAACCTTGTCAACCTTGGTGGAAACTTTCAAGGATCTGTGTACCTGGACTCTCTGCTCACCTGCACTACCAAGAATCTTACCATTAGCCCAGAACTTTGCATTCTGGTTACTCCGAACAAAGTGAATCACCTCACACTTGTCCGCATTAAACTCTATTCGCCAGCTCTCGGCCGAGCTCTGCAGCTTATCTGTGTCTCTCTGTAACCTACAACATCCTTCGTCACTATCCACAACTCCACCGACCTTAGTGTTGTCTGCAAATTTACTAACGCACCCTCTAAGCCCTCATCCAGGTCGTTTATAAAAATGACGAACAGCACTGGACCCAACGCCGACCCTTGCAGCACACCACTAGTAACTAGACTCCAGGATGAACATTTCCCATCAAAAACCACCCTCTGTCTTCTTTCAGCAAGCCAATTACTGATCCAAACTGCTATAACTCCCACGATTCCATTCCTCCACATTTTGTGGCCTTCTGTGGGGAACTTTATCGAATGCCTTACTGAAATCCATATACACCACATCAGCCGGTTTACTCTCATCTACCTGTTTGGTCACCTTCTCAAAGAACTCAATACGGTTTGTGAGGCACGACCTAACCTTCACAAAACCGTGCTGACTATCCATAATAAAATTATTATTTTCCAGATGATTATAAATCCTCTCTCTTATAACCTTTTCCAACACTTTACCAACAACTGGAGTAAGATTCACTGGTCTATAATTACCAGGGTTGTCTCTACTCCCATTCTTGAACAAGGGAACCACATTTGCTATCCTCCAGTCTTCTGACACTATTCCTGTAGACAATAACGATTTAAAGATCAATGCCAAAGGCTCGGCAATCTCCTCCCTGGCTTCCCAGTGGATCCCAGAATAAATCCCATCTCAGTATACTCCTCGACAACATCGTCATTTTCTCAAAAGAATACCGTCGAAAAATATTCATTTAATGCTTCCCCTATGTACTCTGACTCCTGACACAACTTCCCATTATTATCCTTGATTGGCACTGCTCTTAGTCTTGTCCTTCTTTTATGCCTTAAATTCCTATAGAAAGCCTTAGCATTTACCCTGATTGTATCTGCCAACATCTTCTCATGTCTCCTCCTGGCTCTTCTGAGCTCTCTATTTCGGTCTTTCCTGGCTACCTTATAATGCTCAAGCACCCTAACTGAGCCTTCACATCTCAGCCTAACATCAGCCTCCCTCTTCCTCTTGACCAGAGATTCCACTTCCTTCGTAGACCACGGCTCCCGCGCTCTACAGCGTCCTCCCTGCTGACAGGTACATACTTATCTAGGACACTCAGGAGCTTTTCCTTGAATAAGCTCCACATTCCTAATATGCCCATCCCCTGCAGGTTCCTTCCCCATCCTATGCTTCCTAAATCTTGCCGAATTGCATCGTAACTGCCGTTCCCCAAGCTGTAAATTTCATGGACGTTTGTGTGTGTGTATTTCCGTGTATAACTGTTTGATGACAGGAGACAGGGTGGTCAAGGAGGTTTGAGTAAGTGAGTGTGTGTGTGACTGTTTATGTGTATATGTGGTTAATGGCACAAGACAGATTGGTGGATGTGTGTGTTTTTGTGTATGTCTGTCTAATGGCAGGAGGCAGGGTGTTCATGGAGTGTTGTATAGGCTTGTGCGTGTGTGTGTATGTGAGTTTCTGCGTATATCTGTTTCATGGCAGGAGACAGGATGATGGTGGAGGGTAGATTGTCTGTGTTTCTGTGTCTATGTGCTTACCGGTGGGAGACAGGGTGACGGTGGAAGTGTGTATGTGTGTGTGTGTGTGTGTGTGTGTCTGTGTGTGTATATCTGTTTAATGCCAGGAGGCAGAGTGTTGGGGGGGGGGGGGTGGTTTTCTATGTGTGTGTTTTATTTCCTGTGTATGTCTGTTTAATGGCAGGTGATGGGATGGTGGTGCAGGGTTGAATGTGCTTTTCTGTATAAATCTGCTTAATGACAGGAGACAGACTGGTAGTGGTGGAGGGTTGTGTGCCTGTGCGTTTCTGTGTATATTAGATTAATTGCAGGAAACAGGGCGGTGGTGGAGGATTGTGCGTGAGTTTCTGTGTATATCTGTTCAATGGCAGGACACAGGGTGGTTGTGCAGGGTTGTGTGTGTATATTTCTGTGTATATCTGTTTAAGGGCTGGAGACAGAGTGGTTGTGGAGGGTTGTGCGTGTGTTTCTGTGTATATCCGATTAATGGTAGGAAACAGGGCGATGGTCGAGGGATGTGTGTGTGTTTGTGTGTATATCTCTTTAATGGCAGGAGACAGGGTGGTGGTTGAGGGTTGTGAATTGGTTTCTGTGTCTATCTGTTTAATGTCGGGAAGTAGGTTGGTTGTGATGGGTTGTGTGCGTGTGTTTCTGTGTATATCTATTTAAAGGTTCGAGACAGAGTGGTGGTGGAGGGTGCTGTGTGTGTATTTCTGTGTATAGCTGTTTACTGGCAGGTGGCATGTTGGTAGTGGAGGGTTGTGTGTGTGAGTTTCTGTGTATATGTGCTTAATGGCAGGAGACATGGTGGTGTTTGTGTGTTTCTGTGTATACCTGTTCAATGGCAGGAGACAGGATGGTCATGCAGGGTAGTGTTTGTGTGTTTCTGCGAATTTCTATTCAATCGCAGGGGACAGGGTGGTGTTGGAGGGTAGAGTGTCTGTGTTTCTGTGTCCGTGTGCTTACTGGCAGGAGGCAGGGTGGTGGTGGAGGGTTGTGTATGTATGTGTGTTTCTGTGTATATCTGTTTAAGGTCAGTAGGCAGGGTATTCGTGGAAGGTTGTATGTGTGTTTCTGTGTGCATCTGTTTATTGGCAGAAGATAGGGTGGTGGTCGAGGGTGGTGTGTGCATGTTTCTGTTTATATCTGTTTAATTGCAGTGCTGGAGGTTTGTGTGTGTGTTTCTGTATATACCTGTTTAATTGCAGGAGACAGGGAAGTGTTGGAGGAATGGGTGTGCGTGTTTCTGTATATATCTGTTTAATGACAGGAAACCGGGTGGTGATGGAGGGTTATCTGTATGTTTCTGTAAATATCTGTTTAATTGCTAAATGACAGAAAACAAATTGCTGTTCTGGGGTTGTGAGTGTGTTTGTGTGTGTTTCTGTGTATATCTGTTTAATGGCAGAAAACAATGCAGCGATGGAGGGTTATGTGTGTGTTTCTGTTTATATCTGTTTAATCACGTGTGTGTGTGTGTGTGCGTATCTGATTAATGGCAGCAAAAAGGATGGTGGTGGAGGTTTCTGTATATGTGTGTGTTTCTGTGTATATGTTTCATGGCAGGAGACAGGCTGGTGGTCGATGGTTTTGTGTGCATATTTCTGTGTATATCTGTTCATTGGCACGAGAACAGCGTGATGGTGGAGGGCTGTGTGTGTGTTTCAGTGCATATCTGTTTAATGCCAGGAGGCATGGTGGTGATGTAGGGTTGTGTGTGCGTGTTCCTGTGTATATCTGTTTAATGGCAGGAGACAGAGTGGTGATGGAGGGTTGTGTGTGCATTTCTGTGTGTATCTGTTTAATGGCAGGAGAAAGGGTGTTCGTGGAGTGTTGTGTGCATGTGTTTTGTTATACATCTATTTAAAGGCTGGAGACAGGGTGGTGGAGGAGGGTTGTGTGTGTGTGTGTGTTTCTGTGTATAATTGTTTAATGACAGGAGACAGGGTGGTGCTGGAAATATGTATATATGTTTCTGTATGTATCTGTTTAATTGCAGGACTCAGTGGTGGAGGAGGGTGGTTTGTGTGTGTGTGTTTCTGCGTATATCTATTTCATGGCAAGAGACAGTGTGGTGGTGGAATGTAGAGTGTCTATGTTTCTGTGTCTATGTGCTTACTGGCAGGAGACAGGGTGGTGGTGGAGAGGGGTGTATGTATGAGCGTTTCTGTGAATATCTCTTTAAGGGCAGTAACAGGGTGTACGTGGAAGGTTCTATGCATGTTTCTGTGTATATCTGTTTAATGGCAGGAGTCAGGGTGTTGTTCGAGAGTTTGTGTGTGTTTGTTTCTGTGTATATCTATTTAATGACAGGTGACAGGTTGGTGGTCGAGGATTGTGTGTGCATTTCTGTGTATATCTACTCAATGGCAGGAGATAGGGTGGTGATGGAAGGTTGTGTGTGTGTTTTTGTACCACAAATTCAACCCAGACTCTGGGTCAGATATGTCGATGACACGTTCGTAATCATCAAAAACACGGAAATAGAAAAAAACACACCGGATCATCAACGCCACACTCTCAGGAATCCGATTCACGAGAGAAGTAGAAAAGGATAGCCAACTCCCATTCCTAGACATGATAGTACAGAGAACACCGAACGGAGAATTCACCACAAGGGTACACAGGAAAGCAACACACACAGACCAAGTCTTACACTATGAAAGTAACCACCCCAACACACACAAACGAAGCTGCATCAGGACACTATTCAAAAGAGCTACAACACACTGCAGTACACCAGAACTGCAAAAAGAGGAAGAGGAACACCTATACAAGTTATTCGCCAAAAACGGATGCCCGCGCAACTTTATCAACAGATGCCTAAGAGATAGACCACGGAACGAGGACATGCCACAACCAAAATGACTAGCCACACTACCATACATCAGGAGTGTTTCAGAACTGACAGCCAGACTACTGCGACCCTTAGGACTCATAACGGCACACAAACCAACAGCCACGCTCGGACAACAACTTACTAGAACAAAGGAGCCAATACCCAACATGAGCAAAACTAATGTAGTTTATAAAATACCATGCAAGGACTGCACAAAACACTATATAGGACAAACAGGAAGACAGCTAACAATCCGCATACATGAACACCAACTAGCCACGAAACGACACGAACAGCTATCCCTGGTAGCCACACACTCAGACAACAAGCAACATGAATTCGACTGGGAAAACACTACTATCATAGGGCAAGCCAGACAGAGAACAGCCAGGGAATTCCTAGAGGCATGGCATTCATCCACAAACTCCATCAACAAACACATCGACCTGGACCCAATATACCAACCACTACAGCGGACAGCTGAAACTGACACCCGGTAGCGGCAAGGACAGATCACTTATGAATACTGGAAGAAACGTCAAAGAAGCGCTTCGCAGGAGGCTCCTGAGCACTGATGATGTCTCCTAGCCAGGGGACGAAACGTTTGCAACTAAAACTTCCAGCTCGGCGAACAGAACCACTACAACAAGCACCCAAGCTACAAATCTTCGCACAAACTCCGTGTATATCTGTTTAATGGCAGGAGACAAGGTGGTGGTAGAGTGATGCATAGGTCTGTGTGTCTGTGTTTATCCGTTTAATGGCAGGAGACAGGGTGATGGTAGAGGGAGTATTTGCGTGTTTCTGTGTATATCTGTTTAATTGCAGGACATAGGTTGGTGATTGAGGTTGGGTGTGCGTGTGTTTCAGTGCACATCTGTTTTATGACAGGGGACAGGGCGGTGGTGGAGGGTGGTGTGTGCGTGTTTCTGTGTATATCTGTTTAATCGGAGGGGACAGGGTGGTGATGGAGGTTTGTGTGTGTTTGTGTTCCTGTGTATATCTGTTTAATGACAGGAGACAGGGTGGTGGTGGATGGTTGTCTGTATGTTTCTGTAAATTTCTGTTTAATAGCAGGAGACAGCGTGGTGGTGGAGGATGGTGAGTGTGTGTTTCTGTGTATAACTGTTTAATGGCCAGAGACAGGGTGGTGCTGGAGTTTTGTGCGTGTATTTCTGTATGTATCTATTTAGTTGCAGGAGACATGGTGAGCGTGGAGGATTGTGTGTGTGTTTATGTATATGTCTGTTTAATACCAGGCAACAGAGTGTTGGTGTAGGGTTGTCTGTGTGTGGGCTTTTTTCTGTGCATGTCTGTCTGATGGTAGTTGATAGGGTGGTGGTGCAGGGTTGTATGCGTTTTTCTGTATATATCTGCTTAATGACAGGAGACAGACTGGTGTTCGTGGAGGGTTTTGTGTGTGTGTGTGTGTGTTTCTGTCGATGTATGATTAATGCAGGAAACAGGGTGGTGGTGGAGGGTTCTGCATGTGTCTGTGTTTCTGTATATCTGTTTAAGGGTGGTAGACAGGGTGGAGATCGAGGGTTGTGTGCATGTATTTCTGTTTATATCTGCTCAATGGTCGGAGAACAGGATGTTGTTGGAGGGTTGTGTGTGCGTTTTCTGTGTATAACTGTTTAATGGCTTGAGACAATGTGGTGCTGAAGATATGCGTGTATGTTTCTGTCTATATCTGTTTATTTGCAGGAGACAGAGTGGTGGAGGAGGATGGTGTGTGTTTCTGTGTATATACGTTTAATTACAGGAGGCGGTGGTGGTGGAGGGATTTGTGTATGTGTTGCTGTGTGTGTATCTGTTTATGGGTAGGAGACAGAATGTTCGTGGCGGATTGCATGTGTGTGTTTCTGTTTATATCTGTTAAATGGCAGGAGACAGTGTGGTCGTGGATGATTGTGTGTGTGTTTCTGTGTATATCTGTTTAATCACATAAGACAAGGTGGTCATGAAGTGTTTTGTGTTTGCGTTTCTGTTATATTTGTTTCATGGCAAGAGACAAAAAGGTGGTTTAGAGTTTTGTGTGTGTTTCTGTGTATATCTCTTTATTGACCGTGGGCAGTGTGTTAGTGGAATTTTGTGTGTGTGTGTGTGTGTGTATTTCTGTGTATAGCTGCTTAATAGCGGGCGGCAACGTGTTGGTGTAGGGCTGTATTGTGTGTTTCAGTGTATAGCTGATTAATGGCAGGAAACGGGGTTTTGGTGGAGGATGCTGTGTGTATGTTTCTGTGTATATCTATTTAAGGGAAGGTGGCAGCGTGATGGTGGAGGGTTGTGTGTGTCTGTTTCTACATATATTTGTTTAATGGCAGGAGACAGAGTGGTGGTGGAGGGAACATATGTGCGTTTCTGTGTATATCTGTTTAATTGAAGGAGACAGGTTGGTGATGGACAGTTGTGTGTGTTTCAGTGCATATCTGTTTATTGACAGGGGACAGGGTGGTGGTGCAGGGTGGTGTGTGTGTATTTCTGTGTATATCTGTTTAATCAGAGGAGACAGGGTGGTGCTGGAGGGTTGTGTGTGTTTGTGTTCCTTTGTATATCTGTTTAATGACAGGAGACAGGGTGGTGGTGGATGGTTGTCTGTATGTTTCTGTAAATTTCTGTTTAATAGCAGGAGACAGCGTGGTGGTGGAGGAGTTTTGTTTGTGTATTTCTGTCTGTATCTGTTTAATTGTAAGAGACAGGGTGGTCGTGGAGGTTTGTGTGTGTGTTTCTGTGTATGTCTGTTTAATGGCAGGAGACAGGGTAACGGTGTCGAGATGTGTGTGTTTCTATTTATACCTGCTTAATCGCCGGGGGTGGGGGGGGGGGGGGGGAGAGAGAGAGAGAGAGAGAGAGAGAGAGTGTGTGTGTCTGTGTCTGTATCTGTTTCTGTGTATATCTGTGTAATGGCATCAGAGAGGAGGTTTGTGGAGGCTTGTGTGTGCGTGCTTCTGTGTATATCTGTTCAATGGAAGGAGACAGAGGTGGTTTAGTTTTGTGTGTTTCTGTGCACATCTCTTTATTGACAGGTGGCAGGGTGTTAGTGGAGAGTTGTGTGTGTGTGTTTCTGTGTACTTCTGCTTAATAGCGGGTGACAACTTGTTGGTGGAGGGTGGTGTTGTCTGTTTCAGTGTATATCTGTTTAACGGAAGGTGGCAGCGTAATGATTGAGGGTTGTGTGTGTGTGTGTGTGTGTGTTTCTGCATATATTTGTTTTATGGCAGGAGACAGGGTGATGGTGGAAAGTTGTGATCTTGCGTTTCTGTATATATCAATTTAATAACAGGAGATATGTATTGGTGCAGGTTGGTGTGTATTTGTTTCTGCATATCCACGTTTAATGGTGGGAGGCAGGGTGGTCGTGGAGGATTGTGTGTGCGTGTGTGTGTTTCTGTGCGTATCTGTTTAATTGCAGGTAACAAATTGGGTGTCAAGGGTTGTGTGTGCGTGTGTGTTTGTGTGCATGTGTGTGTTTCCGTGTATTTCTGTTTAATCACAGGAGACACGTTGGTCATGGAGTGTTTTGTGTTTGAGTTTCTGTTATATTTGTTTCATGGCAGGAGACAGGAAGGTGGTTTAGAGTTTTGTGTATGTTTCTACGTATATCTCTTTATTGTCCGTAGGCAGGGTGTTAATGGAGGGTTTTGTGTGTGTGCGTGCGTGTGTGTGTTTGTGTTTCAGTGTATAGCTGTTTAATAGTGGGAGACAACGTGGTGGTGGAGGGTTGTGTTGTGTCTTTCAGTGTATAGCTGATTAATGGCAGGAAACAGGGTTTTGATGGAGGGTTGTATGTGTATGTGTTTCCGTGTATATCTATTTAATTGAAGGAGACAGCCTGCTGATGGAGTGCTGGGTGTGTGTGTTTCAGCATATATCTGTTTAATGGTAGGAGACAGGGTGATGGTGGAGGGTGGTTTGTCTGTGATTCTGTGTATATCTGTTGAGGTTATGTTCACCGAGCTGGGAATTTATGTTGCAGACGTTTCGTCCCCTGTCTAGGTGACATCCTCAGTGCTTGGGGCCTCCTGTGAAGCGCTTCTGTAATGTTTCCTCCAGCATTTATAGTGATTTGTCTCTGCCGCTTCCAGTTGTCAGTTCCAGCTGTCCGCTGCAATGGCCGGTATATTGGGTCCAAGTCGATGTGTTTGTTGATAGAATCTGTGGATGAGTGCCATGCCTCTATGAATTCCCTGGCTGTTCTCTGTTTGGCTTGTCCTATAATCGCAGTGTTCTCCCAGTCGAACTCATATTGTTTGTCATCTGCATGTGTGGCTGCTAAGGATAGTTGGTCGTGTCGTTTCGTGGCTAGTTGGTGTTCATGGATACAGATCGTTAGCTATCTCCCTATTTGTCCTATGTAGTGTTTTGTGCAGTCCTTTCATGGACTCCATCAAGCTTAAAAATGTGTTGTTGGAAAAGTGCAGCAGGTCAGGCAGCATCAAAGGAGCAGGAGAATCGACGTTTCGGGCGTAAGCCCTTCTTCAGGTCACTCCATCGTCACATTTCAAAAATAATTTTAATTCACGTGCTCAGACATATAATGAAACATCTCTGTGGGATGTGAACCTTTAGGCTCAGAGGTCAGGGCACTACCACCGCTCAACATTAGCCCCTAAAGCTGCAACATGATTCTCCTGTGTGTTTTTTCATCAGCTTTCTTTGAACATACTCTGACACACCCCCACAACAGAATCAAGATCATCTGTTCCAGAGAAAGTTATACCATCACAAGTTCATGGAAGGGAATCGAATCCAGAGCTCTGATCCAGAGGCAGGGGTGCTATCCACCACACAAGACTTAAACCGTGCCCAGAATTTGAATCATATTTTAAGTGTCAGTTTTCAGCTCTACATGGATTTATTAAATTCTGATTAACATTATTGAAAAACATAGGCAACAGTTCTCATTGTTAAACAATTAAAAGATATTAGCCTCAACTATAGGATGATGAGTATATGTGCTCTGCCATCGAGATGAACCACGAACTTTTTTATTTGCTTGGCTATGATTTCCAGCTTAAATGACTATTATCTGTAATCTGCAATATTTGGGTAAGGAATATTGCAGAAACACTCTGCACAATGAGGGATCTCGAATAGATATCAATCCTGAACACCAGAGACGAGGAAAGAGCTCAATTTCTGGCCAAAAAGCACTGGCAACTATTTCCAACCTCTCACATGTGGCTTCCCTCTTCCTGAAATTATTAAGTGATACAAGGCGTCGGTTTACTTTCCAGCCTCTCCTTACCCTCTCCTCCCTCTGCTTGCACAAAGCAAATCAAGTTCTTGGTCTTTGGTAAACTCAAGGCCTGTGTTTGTAGGCTTTCTGGAGAGGGGAGAGTCGTTTAGACCTGAAGCAGGAGGGTGAGGGGTAAGTAATATCACTCATTGGGCTGAGGTGTGGCAGTTCGAGTTTAACTTGGATAAATGCGAGGTATTGCATTTTGGTAAAATAAAAATCGCGGACGGGGACTTATACAATTAATAGTAGTGCGTTGGTAGTGTTGTAGAAAAGCGGGACCCACAGGTGCAGATCGAATTCACAGAAGTTTGTGGCACTTATAAACAAGCTGTTTAAGGCTACTTCATTGCTCAGATATTTGGGGTTAGAAATTGAGAAGTCATGCTGAGATTGTGCAGGACATTAATGAAGTATCTTCTGCAGTACTGTGTGAGGTTCTGTTATTGGAAGGAGATTATTAAGCTGAAGAGGGTTCAGATGAGATATACCAGGATGTCGCCAGGAACACCTCATCTTCTGCCACGGGATCCGACAAACACACGGCATGAACATTGAATTCACTAATTTGGAAATCTCCCCTCGCTGATCCAGATCCCAGATCCAACCCTCCAACTCAGATCCGCCCTCTTGTAAGAACCTGCCTGTCCATCTTCCTTCCCACCGATCCGCTCCAATTCCCCACTGACCTATCAATGTCATCTCCTAGCTTCGCCCACCTATCACCAACCTTTCCCCCTGCCTCATCCCCACCACCCATTTATCTCTCAGCCCCTTTGCCCCTTCGCAGTTCTGAAGAAGGGTCCTGCCTGAAACGTTGACTCTCTTGCTCCTCGGATGTTGCCTGACAGTTTGTGCCTTCTCCACTGTCATGCTTCACCTACTCTGAATTCTCCAACATCTGGATTCCGCATTGTCTCTTAGGTACAGTTTTCTGCTAATATATCAATGCCTTCTGTCTGTTAAAACCCCACTTTGTCTTCGGTACATTTTCTCTCCAGATCATGGCCTATAAAAGTTCTCTCAATCTCTTACTGATATTTTCATGCCTCAGCAGTAGTTACAGGGTCTATGTTTCCATTTATAAGCAGAGAAGCATGTTGGTGTTTCGATAAACCTCTGGCATTACTTCTATATCCAGTGTAGACTAAATGGTTACACAATTAATCTACCATACTCAACATTCGTTCCCTCAGTCAGCCTCACATATCCAATCCAGACTGTGTAATTGTTAATCGTTATTTTTAATTGTAATAAAACAGTATTGAATTCAAAGGCGTTGGCTGGAGCTATTTGTTCAGTGACTGTGATTAACGTCAGTCTCCGTGGATCCTAAATGTGTCACTGGAGGGCTTGCCTCTTTTATTAATTAAGGATTCAGTTCAATGTGTTATCCCATAGTATGAGTGCGAGCATCGCCGACAGTACTAACAGGGATCAGCAGCTCCAGAGAGACAGGGAGGAGAGATCAGAATCTGATAACATTAGACTGGAATGATCCAACAATGGACAGGAGTTTATCCAGTAGTCTTTACTGGCTTCACCAACCTTCGACATTAGTATGGAGGATCCATAATGTACTGATCGTTATTCAAGCTGGTTACTATCCCATCCTCGCTATAGTTGGTCTTCCTGGTAAGTCATTCTAACTGTCTATTAAAGCAGGTTAAACTGAACTGTTGTTCATATTATTAAAATTAGGAGAAGTGGAAGTCATTTTTTCAGCTCCAATCAAAAATTCCATTCCTTAGAAATTATAAGGAGCAAATTACTAGTTTCAAATGACTCACAAATATGCGAGGAGAAACTCGAAAACTCCATAATCCTTCTATCCCTGCACAGATCGATATCTCCGTATCCTCACCACTCACTAATTCTGTCCAATACCACCATTATGATATCCCCATCTCCTCCTCAGCCACAGTGCACCTTCTGAGTAATTCTTCATTTGAGCCTCTGTTAAATCCGGATTCATCTGTTTCAAGCCCCTTCTAACCACATGTCCATCACAAAATAATTGCACTTGAAACATTTAACTGGTTCTATGCACAGAAATTGTCTGACGGGAAGATAATGCATGGTGTAAAGTCATTGACTCATGATCTAGAGCCACAGAATGATAATCTGTTAATATGAAGGAAATTGGCGGCATTGAAGTGAAGCCAACATCATTAAGCATAAACAGCCCATCTGCTTGGCTCATTTCCTTGAGAGAAGGCAATGAGTCAACCTTTCCTGATCAGGTCTCTGTGTGACTGTAAACCCACGACAATGTGCTTTACTCTTTACTGTCCTGTGGAACAGCTGAACCAGCCACTCAGTTCAAGATAGGCATAACATGCTGGCCTGACCTATGAGGGAAGAACAAAAGGAAAGATAGCTCCCTTCTTCTGCCTGTTTCCCATATTCCTACAGCTCAATTTCATTCAGGTGGGTGACCATTCCTTATTTCAAGTGCATTCTTTCTTAGTCTTTCCCTGAGTGTGATGTTCATCTCCCGAAGCACCTCTGGTGTTGGCTTTGTTGATGCTCACATATAGATGTAAGGAGCTTCTAAATTCCACGTCAGTCGCAGTGTAGCGAGAAGGAAAGGCTTTTTACGCCATAGGAAAGAAACGGCGATGTCTCAGTGAGGAAAAGGAACTATTGTGATCAAACCTGAGAATGTTGTTGAGGCAGTCTTTGGGACATTGTGGACAGATTTTCTTTCCTTTCTAAGAAATAATCGTCCTGCCACAGAGATAGTGCAAAGGTTTTTCACCAGACTAATCCCGGGGATGGTGGTTAAATGAGGGCTGAATGAAGATTTATCTTTAGCGCAGTGAGAGAATGAAAGATGATTGCATTGAAACTTAAGGGGAATGGACAGTCTCTCATGATGTTCTAAACAGACATTGATATGGTGATCAAATTCATGGCTTGTTTTTACTCGGGTTACAAGAGACTCTGAGGATGTTCTCCTCACCCAACCCCCACTCCCTATATTGAGAGAGAGAGAGAGAGAGAGAGACAGAGAGAGAGAGAGAGAGAGAGAGAGAGACAGAGACAGAGACAGAGACAGACTTTGAATATAGTGCATTTGGTTTTTGATCTGACACTGAACATTACGTTATCCAAAATCCTGACAGCAGCCACAAGGCCTTCATTCTAACGAAGTTAACTATTCCCATCATCTTCTGACCTCCATGGAAAACATAGGTCTGTCTACTCAGAGATGGAAGATGCCTCTTTGAGAGTTGATACAAAAAATATGGTTTCCCTCCTCACTGCCAGCAAACCACGTTAAAGTAGCAGACATTCCACCGGCAATTGACCCACGAGGAACCTCTTAGAGCCATCCATGAGTGCAGTCTCTGCTCTATTTGTTTGTCGTATTGGAGCATCAATGACACCCTCCTGTTCATGTATAACCATCTCGTGGGGCTGAATGGCCTCCTCCAGGTCCCATGGAACAGGTTCAAGGGTCTGATTGGACCCTACCTGATCCTGTTTAACAGCTCGATGTACTGACCAGACCCCTTCACTTCCTGTGGAACAAGCAGGAGTATTGAATGGGCTGTCCCTCTCCTTGTTCAATAATTTTGATGGGCTGAATGGCTTCCACATTTCTGTATGTAACCAGCTTGAGATGTTGAATGAGCTCCTCTTTTAACTGTGTCTGACAGCACTGTTACATGAATGTTACCGACACTTTAACAGCACAGGCCTGAATGCTGTCCGGCATCAGGAGCTGATGGGAGACAAAATGTTCTGAACATTGTGTAACCCTCAGTGACCATCCCCACCTCCGGTCTTATGATGGGGAAAGACTTTGATGAAGCAGCTGAAGATGTTTGTGCTGAGGAAGCTACCCTGAGGATCTCCTGAAGAGATGTCCCGGGACTGAGAAGATTTTCGGCCCCCACCCACAGGCATCTTCCTTTGTGCTCTGAAAGACCCCAGCCAGTGCAGAGGGGACACCTGATTCCCATTAAGCTCAAATAATATGGCGCTTCCGATGACATTCGCAGTGAAATACTGCCTTGATATCAAAGCTATTCAGTCTTTGCCGAGCCCCTATGTTCCCCTCTTGTTCATTTCAATAGGTGACGGTGTCTGTGTGGGGAATGTTTTCCTCTCACAGAGGGTAGTGAATGTCAGAAATTATCTTGTCTCGACAGCTAGGGGAGCTACATCACTGGAAGTATTAAAAAAGGTGGTAGATGGATTTTTGACCTGTCAGAGAGCTGAGGGGGTGTGAAGAATTGGACATTAAAGATGAGTTAATATCAGCAGTAGGTCGGCCATGATCGTATACAATGTTTTGATTATCCGAACTACCTGATCCTGTTCCTTATGTTCTCATATTCTGTAATTACAGAGTTAATGTTCATAACTTTCCTGCATGTTCTGTTATTAAATGTTCCAATCAGAGAGAGCAAAGTACTTTATGAGTCATCACTTCGTGAGGTCTGGGGGCTGAATTCACAGTGAATCTGTGTCTATACCGTGACCAACTAATGAAGCCCAAGTTGCAGAGAGGAGACACTCTGTAAAGCGACCAGAGTTGTCTTTCGAACCCAGCCTGGGTTTTGAAGTAACATTTTCCAATCCACACCAAACTATATGTGACAGCGGTGAGGGAATGAATGAGATCCTGTGTTACTGTGGACCAGGTATTTGGAGCAAGGTGCCCCCATCAGTAAAAGTGCACGAGTTTGAGGGGCTGAATTGAACATAGGAATATAGGACTGAGGAGCAGGATTGGGTCATTAGACACGCTGTCACTGCTCCACAAGGCACTAAGATCGTAGCTGCTCTGATTGTGGTTTCAACAGCACTTTTCTGTCTGCATATAATTTTCCTACATGCACGTGTCTGTCAAATGCTTGAATACAGCACAACTTTGAAAAAAAATGCAAACATCCAGGCCCCACAAACGTTTGGTAAAGGGAATTCCAGCTTGAACAGTCCAATAAGTATTTTTTTATTTGTGTTCCAACAAATGCTGGAGGGTCACTGCGTCCTTTTCCAGTCCCATTCCTCCACTGGCTACAACAAATTTTAAATGTAGCCAGTTTAGTGTTATGACCAATTGTATAGGACTCACAATGGGTCATTTTTTGAGAAAAATGTGAGATGCAGGAAGTTGAACTCACAACAAATGGTAAAAGAAAGAGTGTCCCAAATGTTCTTTTGCCTTTGAAATTATTCTGCTCACACAAGCTGCTGGGAATGGGATTTATATGTGGAACAGTTGGATTTGGCTGAACTCCGTTTGCTTCCAGCAGTGGAGAGATTCCAATGAGACCTCACCAGGATTCATTCACAAGTGGTGAAGATAACTCAGGGATTTTATGGTCTCACATTTTGCTATCAGGTGGACAAAGTAAGAGAGAGGGATCAATCAGCTGCTGCTTCTCAGGCAGGGAACAGTTTTCTCCCTCTCTATGTTGAACCATACAATAACGTCAACTGAACATCAAACTGGGCCATGTGTGCTCTCCTGGAGCATTCTCTGGAATGGATGATAATGGACGAAATGAAGGTGCGTCATCGCTGTTGTTGTCCACAGTGCCTTTCATTAGAAACAAAAGTCCCTGCTTTATCATCTGATGACATGTTTATATGCGTCTGTGTAATTTGTAAATATAATACAAATATAATACGTGTGTTGATATCAATGCATCTTATTCTTAAAATTATTCTCTAGACTTAAACTCCTTATCAAGAGGAAACATGCATCCAGTTAAAACAACTTTCAGAAAGTCATGTATGGTTCATGAAGAGTTCTAATCTCAGATCAAAACTGATAATACCCCATAACAAAAGGCCTTCCTTTCAGGAATGTGTGAAGGGAAACATCAATGAAAATCTTCTGAAAGAAAAATATTTTTTTGCGTTTAGGCGATCAAAACTGCACACAGTGTATCCGATGTAGTCTCAGCAATGCCCCATTCGGATGCAGTAAAACATTCCTCATTAAACCTGATACCCTTTGTTTATAACAGCGCCATTCCAAATCATTTACTGCATCTGCAGGCTGACTTCATATGATTCATGTCTCAGGAACATGGAAACGGCCTGTATCACAGAGTTCTGCAATCTCTCTCCATTTAAATTGCTCGCCATTGTTTTATCCTTCCTGCCACAATAGACAACTTACCTTATGTTCTTTCTGCTGAAGGTTTCCTTACTAACCTTCCTTGTCTGTATCACATTGCAGACTCAGTACCTCCATTTGATGACATATTGAATGATTATCGTGGTGATGCGCGAATTTAGCTTCACGCCATTCAGTTCACTTCGTCCAGAACTTTGATACAGATTATTTGATGATCCCACAGTGATCTCTACAGCAATACACAAGTTACAGCTTTGCAACCTGAAAATAAACATTTATCTCGACTCTCTATTTCCCGTTAGCGACAGCTTCCCTGTTCCTGCGTAGCACCTAAGGTGGTTTGAATGGTCTCCTCCTGGGCTGTGTAATGTACTCAACGAGCTGAGTTACTTCATTCTCTATTCCCGTGTAACTCCTTCGAGGGGAAGAATGGTCTTCTACCGTTTCATTATAACGATCCCGCCTGATTGAAAGGGGTGGTCCCCTACCTTGTAACAGCATCGAGCGAGAACACATGGGGTAGGTGCAACAGTATATCTCTGCAACAGCTTCGAGGGCTGGATAAGGGAACAACACATTGGGAAGGGGAAGCAGCATATCTCTGTAAGAGCCTTGGGGTGATTGAGAGAACAACACATGGGATAGGTGCTGCAGTATATCTCTGTGATAACCTTGAGGGGAGGATTGAAGGAACAAAACATGGGGTAGGGGCAGCAGTACATCTCTGTAACAGCCTCGAGGAGGGATTGATGGCACAGCGCATGGGGTAGGGGCAGCAGTTGGCCTTTTGGCTGCACCATTCAGAATGCTCATAACTAATCCGATTGTCCTTCTCCTGTCTGTTCCCAATAAACATTGACTCTCCTGTCCAGCAAAGATCAGTCAAGCTCAGCCTTGAATATCTTCAATAACCGAGTCTTCACTGCTCCCTGAGGATGAGGACACCACAGGTAGCACAACACTAAAGTGAAAGGGACGTCCTTATTTCATTGTGGCACCCGTTATTTTAAACAGTGTTAACCTAACATTAAATCACCACTTCTTTTCAGACATAAGGACACAATAATTAGGAATAAACAGGAAGTATTCTGGACTTCAAACCTGCCCCACATTCCCGCTGCCCCTTTCCAATCAAATATGTATCAAACCCAGCCTCTGTTGCTGTCTCAGAAAGAGAATACCTGATAGCACAACACCACAAGAATATTAAAGCAAGGAGCAGAATGAGGCCATTCGGCCCATCGTGTGTAAAGTTCCGTTAAATAATTTCTTATATGTCCCTCAACCTCATTCTTCTGCCTTCTCCCTAGAATCCTTGATTCCCTTACAAATTTGAAGCATATCGATTTGCATCTTAATGACACTTGTTTCTATTCCTCTGTGTATCTGTCTGTGTGTGCTAGTGTGTGCGCGTCTGTATGTGTGTATGTGCCTGTGTGTGTGTGTGTGTGTGTGTGTGTGTGTGTTTGTGTGTGCGTGCGTGCGTGTGTGTATATATATATGTATGTGTATATATATGTATATGTGTGTGTATATATATATATTTATATATATACACACATGTCTATGTGCTTGTTATCTGTGTGTTTGTGTGTACGTATGTCTGTCTGTGTATCAGCCTATGTGTTTCTTAATCAGTTCTGGTCGCCTCATTATAGGAAAGATGTGGATGCTTTTGACAGGTTTCAGAGGAGATTTACCAAGATGTTGCTTGGACTGGAGGGCCTATCTTGTGAAGAGAGGTTGACTGAGCTCGGACTTTTTTCATTGGAGAATGGAGGAGGGGAGGGGACCTAATTGAGGTACTCAAGATAATGAGAGGCATAGATAGAGTTGATAGCCAGAGACTATTTCCCAGGGCAGAAATGACGAACACGAGCGGTCATAATTTTAAGCTGGTTGGAGGAAAGCATCGAGGCAATGTCAGAGGCAGGTTCTTTACACAGAGAATTGTGAGAGCATGGAATGCGTTGCCAGTAGCAGTTGTGAAAAAAGGTCATTGGGGAGATTTAAGAGACGACTGGACATGCATATGTTCACAGAAAGTTGAGGGTGCATAAATGAGGATCAGTGGTCTCCACAACATCGTGGGCTGAAGGGCCTGTTCTGTGCTGTACTCTTCTATGTTCTATGTTAACTGTGTTTGTGTCTATTTGTATGTGACTGGATATGTCTCTGTGTGTTTCTACATGTGTGTATGCCTATCTCCCTATAAATATTGTGTGTGTTTGTATATTGGGGTGTTTACCAATACTTCTGTTTATTAATGTGTCTGTGTCTCTGTGCAGTGAGGTATCAGTGTCATTTTTTGGATGTGAAAGGACTGTCGTTGGAACTGCCAGTGGGTTTAAAGTGAGAATTGTCTTTCACTGAACATTGCTCCTTAATCGGTCAGTGGGACGTGGATGTTTCAGAATTTCCACACGAGGCGTCCCAGTCCTCTTTGGCTTGTACCAGTGTCCTACCCACATGGTAAGGGGAGGAGGTGAGGGAATGGATGTCGGGAACTCCACCACCCTTTGCCTTTCTGTCCTACTCCAGGCTCTTCCTCCTGGAATGGGAGAAAGGGAGGGTGGGAGAGAGATTGGGAATGGGTTACCCTGTTGGTCGTGCTGGTGTAGTTGGGAGAATTGTGAGGTGTCTGGAATGAGTCAGTCGACAGCTTTGAATCCAAATAGCATTATTAGTGTGTGTGTGGAGGCGGGGGGTATTGCGTAGGTGACAGAGAAAGTGAAGAAGAAAGTTACTGAATTCAGTAGTGAGAGTGGTAGTGCCTGAGCCTTACCTGGAAAGAGAGCGTGAACCTTGTTCGGAAGTAGGTGCTATAACAGATATACGGTGAGTGTGAGTGAGCAGAGAGTATACGGTAACTCTTATCCTGACAGAGTGGGGAGGATATCTATGCTTATCCTGTATTGCAGGACATTTCTTCAGATCATCTCAGCGTCGAGGTGAGTCTCCCCGAATGTCTTGTCCAAATCTGTCACTAATAATGACACAGATCTTTCCCTCAGCTTCCACAGAATCAGTTTATGTAGAGCTTACAAATAACAAGGAGTAGCAAATATTGGTATGTTATATATCAAAACCAAAAGCTAGCAGAAAATCTTAGCATCATATGCTTCGGAAATTAGATAGGCAAGTATTGTGGATACTGCAATCTTATTGGATTGTCTCAAGTTGCATATGAACTGTATTAACTAAGTGACTGCTCATGTTGTGAAAAATAAATTCCGTAAATGTATATGAGATAGGTTGAAGAGTATGTTGTGAAGCAAATTAGAAAGAAGGTTATTTTGGATTTGGTATTGTGTGGTCAGAATGACGAATTAATAACCTTGTACTGAAGCAGCTTTTAAGGAATAATAACATTAATAAGGTGCATTTTACAAGGCGTCTGCCTACAATATAGAATGCTTGAACTTTCTAGTTTAACATCATGGAAGCCTGGAGGCTAAAGGCTCAAGATAGTTCCAGTGATTTGGGAAAGTACAATACAACATTCAGTGGGAGACAAGCAATGGTTGTTAGAGTCATAGAGTCCGACAGCACGGAGACAGGCCCTTCAGCCCAAACTATCTATTCCGACCAAAATTTCGATCCACACTAATCCCATTTCCCTGTCATTGCCCAGTTTGCTTCTAATCCTTTCCTATCCGTGGATTTATCCAAATGCCTTTTAAAGGTTGTTAATGTAACCGCCTCAATCACTTCCCCTGGCAGCTCATTCCATATGCGTACCAGCCCCTGTGTGTAAAAAGATTGTTCCTCAGGTTCCCTTTTATTCGTTCTCCTCTGACCTTAAACTGACACTCTCTTGTTTGTGATTGCCCAACCCTGGGGAAAAAATTCTGGGCACATTCACTCTATTCATGCCTGCCATGATCTTACAGACTTCAATATGATCCTCCCTCAGTGTCACACACACATAAGTAAAAAGTCCTAGTTTGTCCAACCTCTCCCCAGTCCATTGAGTCCTTGGAAACATCCTTATATTTTTTTTCTGCATTCTTTCCAGTTTAATAACATCCTTCCTATAGCAAAGTGAACAAAACTGAACGTAACGCTACCAATATGGCCTCAGCAGCATCCTGTATAACTGCAACGTAACTCATTAATTTTGATACTCAGTGATATACACTGATTAAGGCCACTGTGCCAAAAGCTTTCTTCACTGCACTGTCTACCTCTGAACCAACTTCCAGCTGAATCCCAAGGTCCCTCTGTTCCACTACACTCCTTATGTCCCAACCATTCATCATGAAACTCCAACCTTGATTTGACTTACTAAAATGCAAGAACTTGCACTGATCAATATTAAAAGCCATTTGCAAATTCTCAGCCGACTTCCCCAGCTGATCAAAGTACTGCTGTAATTTCTGAAATGGATGCCGCCTGTTTTAGTGTCATCTTCAAATTTACAAACCATGTCTGTACATTCTTATCAAAATCATAGATATACGTAATATGCAGTGGTCCCAGCACCAACCCCTGAGGCATTCCACTAGTCACAGGCCTCCAGTCTGACCAGCATTCTTCCAGTATTACTCTCTGCCTCCTACCATCAAGGCAATTTGTACCTAAGTCGCCAGCTCCCCCTCAATTCCACGTGATCTAACCTTCCAAAACAGCGTACCATGTGGAACCTTACTGAAGGCCTTACTGGAATCCATATAGACTACGTATACCACCCGGACATCCACAACGTTGCTGTTCACTTCTTCAAAGAACTCCAACACATTTACAAGTCATGATCTCCCATGCACAAAGCCGTGCTGAATTTGATGAAGGGCTTTTGCCGAAGCATCGATTTTCCTGCTCCTCGGATGCTGCCTGACCTGCTGTGCTTTTCCAGAACAATTCTAAATTACTCCAAATCACACCCTGTATTTCCAAACGCAGCTATATCCAATCTCTCTAAGTCTTCGAAAGTAACCTATCCACTAGATTTTAGGTTTACTGGTCTTTAGTTCCCAGGTTTATTATTGTAGCCTTTCTTGAATATGGGCTCAGCATACACTATCATCCAGTCGTCCAGGGCCTCACTCGTTGGCCAGCAATGATGGAAAAGAGGCAAGCAGTGCTCCAACAATTTCTTCTCTGTCAACCTGTCCTCCTGCAGTGTTCCTGAATGTATCTGGCCAGGACCAGTTTTTAGAAATATTGCAAAGTCTGAAAAATACGTCTATTTATTTCAGGTACAAACACGAATGCGTGAGAAAGTGACTCAGTGATGGTTAACATAACAAATTATAAAATATATCAATCATAGGAAGTAACTTTAGAATAATTCCAGATATTCTGGAAAGCTGAGAATACTCAGAAATTAACGATCTGGAAAGGAAGGCCATGAAACTGATAAGGAACACAACGGCTGCATCAGTCTATGACCTATATTTCAAATGAAACAAAATAAAAGCAAGGTCAAATCTGGAAATTTGTAATCGGGAGAGGAGAGGTCATTGTGGAGAACAGGGAAATGGTCATGGAAAGAACCAGTTACTTTACATCTGTCTTCATGGAGGGAGATCCAGAAAATCCCCCAGTAATACCAAGTGATCATATCGGACTTCTGCAGCTAAAGACATAGAGTCAATTCATGTCAGTAACAAGGTAGTACTTGAACATGGAGCTGGATTGAGCATTGCTAGGTCTGACGAAACAGATGTACTTCCCATCAAAATGTCAGAAATAAATCATCAATAGCTGTGTTAATTGCACTGTCGATGACTTTGTTTTATTTTCCTGTACATTCTGCAGAGACCGGAAATTATTGTGGATAAACGCGATCCAAGCACTATTGATGAATGGAAGGGATCCAAACAGCTACAAAGGGAAACAGACATAGTATGAAGAACTGCAGACGAACAAACTTGACATCTATAGGGAAACTTATAGAATCTATTGCACAGGATGACACTTTTGATATCTGGCAATTAACAGCAACAATGGAAAGAATACATTTCTGATAGAGAAATCATACTTGATAAACTTCAGAATTGGTTGAAGTTGTTTCTTACAGCTTAGATAATGGGGAAACAGTAGAGGTCATATTTACTGGATTTTCGGAAGGGTTTCTATAAGATCTCAGTGAGTTCGTAAATGCAATGAATGTGAAGGGAATTTGGAGGAATACATGTAAGTGGAAAGTTAAAGTTTGGTTCGCCTTCATTTAAGAGAGTCAGAACATTGATGGAAAGACATGTTGAAGCAGTTTCACAGCGTGTTGGTGGGACAGTACCTGGAGTATTGTGTACAGTTTTGGTGACCGAATCTCAGAAAGAATATACTGACTACAGAGATTGTGCAATGGACATTCTCCAGACTAATCCCTCAGATGGTGAGATTGCCTGATGAGGAAACTCGGCCTGTGTTCGCTTGAGCTTCAAAGAATGAGAGGTGGGTCACAGTGAAATTGAGAAAATTCGAAAAAAACATATGACAACTTGGAAATGAACAGAACACTTCCCTCGCTGTCTATTCCACATTGAAGGCAAATAATGGCAGGATCTGGGACTGGCCAGTTAAGGCTGCAATAAGGAGGAAATTCATCACTTGGAGGAGACTGACTAACACAGGGGCATGGAAACCTACTGACAGGCAAGATTAGGGAGAATCTCCAGATATTCTCCAAGTGTATCCAGTGGAACAGAATAACCAGGGAACAGGTAGGACTCATTAGTGATTTGCCAAGTTGCACCCAAATCAACTTTAGTGGTAGGAGACAGAGGGTAGTGGAAGAAGGCTGTTTGTGTGATTGAAGGCTCATGTCTAATGGTGTGCCACAGGGATCAGTGCTGTGTCTCTTATTAATTCTGATTCGGAGGTGTTGGTGTTGGACTGGGGTGGACAAAGCTAAAAATTGCATAACACCAGGTTAGATTCCAAAAGGTTTACTCGGCGGCACTAGCTTTCGAGGCACTTCATCAAAGCGCACAACGACCTGGTGAAGAAGCAGCGCTTCGAAAGCTCGTTATGGGAACCACGTGACAGGAAGGATGTCATTGTACTGGAGCGGGTGCAGAGGAGATTCACCAGGATGTTCCCTGTGATGCAGCATATCAGCTATGGAGAGAGGCTGGATAAGATCGGGTTGTTTACGTTGGAGCAGAGAAGGCTGAGGGGTCCGTGCATCAGAAGGATAAGATTAGGAGGGACATGGACAGGGTGGATAGACAGCAGCTGTTCCTTTTAGTCAAATGGCCCCACTTTTAAAGTGAAGGATTTAAGATTTAGTGAGGATTTGAGGACTGTTTTTCACCCAGAGTGTGTTGGGGTCCGGAATGCACTTCTTGAGAGGGAAGTTGTCATGGTAACCTCAAAACCATTAGAAAACACATGGTCGTGCATTTGAAATGTCAGAAAATTCACAGCTACGTTCTTGTGTTGGAAAGTGGGCCTAATGTAGACCGTGCTGTACTTCTGATGGAACAGAGACTGTGCTTCTGTTATTGTATGGATGTGGGAGGTCATCGTTGAGTGGCTTAAGATAGGAATTGATGGGTTTCTGAAGAATATAATATCAAGGTATATAAGAGTGAACTTGTAATATGTTCCGAAAATATGTCAATGGCAAAATTAAGAGAAAAAGTTTCAGCTTTCTTACAGTCTGATACCAGATAATTGAGGAAAGGGAAATAGCAGAACTATGGAATAAATACTTTAGATGTGCCTTCACAGAGAAAAAAATTAAAAAAAAACTTCCTAGAAATGCTAGAGAACTTTAGTCTGGTCAGAAAAAGGGAATAGCAACTAAATTAGCAACTGAAGAGTTTTCGAGAAAAATAGTGGACTGAAATTAATGGTCATAGATAAAGTCAACAGAGATTTATGAAATGGGAATTATATTTGGGAAAGTGGCTTTTAGCAAAATTATGGAGAAGATATCAATGCAATACGATTGGAATCTCAGCAAGATTTTTGAGAAAGCCCCTAGCCTTTTGTGCAAAATCAAATTCTGTGGGACTGGGGCTAATATATGGTCATTATTTTAGAATGCGAGAGCTGGCAGGAAACAGTGAGTAAGAATAAAACCATGTTTTTTGTTAATGGAAGTCTTAGAGAATATAACAAGAATCGAGATTTGACATCCAGATATTCTCAATACACACCATGTCTTTGATTGAGGGGCTCAAATGCAATATTCCCAAGTCTGCTGACAGTACAAAACGATATCAGTTTGCGAGTGGATGAGGAGGATGCAATAAAAAAACTCCAAGGTGATTGAGACAAGAGGAGAGACTGGGCAAATACGTGGTCGATGGAGAGCAATGGGAGAGATGAGATGTTGTGCACTTTGATGGGAACAATAGAATGGAAGCCTATCATTTGCAAAGGGAGTGGTTGAAAAATGTTGATCTATAAAGAAACTTTAGCTGCATTTTTGTTTTATTTCTGCGCAGCCCTCCGAGTCCATGTCTGGCTATGAGTTCTGAAGTCAGAACTCAATAGTTGGAATGACATAGGCACGCTGACCAGAGTATATAGACCCAGCAAGTGAGGAGCTGTAACATTGAAAATGATCTGTATCATCCTGTACACCAGTCAGTGAAAGTAATATTGCAGGAGTAGAAAGCAGGTAGGCAGATAAATGGTGCATTCACCTTCATTTCAGGGGGATTTGAATGGGGCAGTAAGGGTCATGCATTATTGTTCAGTTCCCAGTATATGGAACGCCATGCTAGACAGGATGTTTGAGCACCTTTGACCTCTTTCTTTGGAAATTTTCCAAAAATAGAAATTGCTGAACAAACTACTGAAAATGTTGCAGCATCTTCTGCATTGAATGCAGAGTTAAACTTTCAGGTCCAGTGACCGTTTACAAAGCTCCCAGTTTCTCAAGCAATTTTTGCATTTTTATTTACAGTATCCATCATTATTTGTTTAGTTGAAATTTTGTTCTATGCCTATTCATTCTGGAGAAACTCAGCAGGTCTGTCAGCATCTGCGGAGACAGAGAAAAAGCGTTAGCATTTTAAGCCAAATGTGACACTTCTTCACTACTGAAAAGAATTGGAAAATGGGATTCTTAATCCATTGTCAGATGTGGAGAATGGGTGGCAGGGAAAAGAGGGTGTGGCAAAGATAAACCGGCTTTTAGTACGGGTGAACGAGTGGATGACGTAAAATGTGTTTAAATTAAGGTGTGAATGGGGGGAAAGGGGTTCTCTCTATTGAGTGCAAGGTAAAGAAGACACAACCAGACGTAGGAAGGCCAAGAGGGAGAATGCTGACTATGTGGCATTATCTAGATCTGGCCATAGATACGTTTTCACTGTCGAGATCATCGCCCCCGTTAGACAAAGGAATCGAGGTGCTTGACGTCTTATTGGCACTAATAAGCATTTCATGTAGCCTTAGTGATGTAATATGGAGAAAAAAACAAATCACCATACGAAGTTTGGGCTGAGTATTGTTTACCTGTCATGTTTAATATTGTTTCAAATTTGCAGTGCTTATCTTTAAATGCTTGATCTTGAAGTTAGTATCAGATGGAGTGTGGGAGGTTGGGTGGTAAAATCATGAGATACATGGATAGGGTGAATAGCCAAGATCTTTCCAACGGCATGGGGGAGTACAGCCATAGAAGGCATGGGTTAAAGGTGAAAGAGGAAAGATTTAAAAGGAACGCAGGGGCAACTTTTTTTACACAGAGGTTAGTTGGGTATGGAATAAGCTGTCAGAGGAAGAGTGTTAGATGCCAGTACAGCTACAACATTTAAAACTCATTTGGACAAACATATGAATGGGACAGTTAGACGCATAAGGGCCAAATGAAAGCAGGTGGGACGAGCTTAATTTGGAAAATTCGGCCAGCATCTACATTTAGAAAAGCTTCATGCAGGGTCCGAGTGGTGTTATGAAAGGTAAATTATACTTTGACCTGTAAAATTATGCAACGTATTTCTGGAGAGGACTGAGAATGTAACAAGCGGACTTGATAAAGGGGATCTGGTAGACACCAGGCTTTCCAGAGTTTTTCCACAAGGTATTACAAAATAAAAGTTCTTCCACAAGACAGAAGCTCGTAGGATGATGGATAATGTATTAATATGGGATGATGATTGGTTAGCACATAGAAATCGGAGAGTCAGGATTAATGAATCTTCATGATATAGTTGTATCTGCTGGAGTACCACAGCTATGAGTCCGATGGCATCAGTTCTTTACAATCTATACTGATAGACAGAAGGAGGGAGTTGAGGGCAACATACATCCGAGTTTGTGGATGACACTGAGAACCAAAAGGCAGGCTGTTATTTAATGGAGAGGACTTCCAGAAAAGGAGCAGTACAAAGAGATTGGAGTGTTCCTGTGTATGAAACATAAAGTCAGCATGCTGATGCAGCAAGTAACTGGGTTGGTTCAAAAGACGGGTTCCTGGTATGAAAGGGTTGTGTTATTGAGAATCTCTAAAATGGTGAGGCGATTATTCATTGGGGTTTAAATGAATGAGGAGTGGTTCTGCTGAAACATACAAGACACAGCGAGGGGTTGACGTGGTAGATGTTGAGAAGTTGTTACCATTCCTGGGTGGAGTCTCGAACTCGAGGACATAGATACCGAATATGGAACATCGATTTCAGTCTTAGTTGCAAAGTGATGCCTTCTCTCAGAAGGTAGTGAATGTCTGGAATTCCCTGACCCAGAGGGGTGTGGAGGGATACAAGGAGTCGTCAAGAAAGTGGAGTCGAGGACTAGAGTAGATCAGCCATGTTCTTATTAAATGACAAGGCAAGCTTGAGGGGCCGAATAGCCTACTCTTGTTCCTACTTTTTAATTTCACATGTTATGCTTTTGCAAAGTAACTGGTTATTATCCCAGAAGTTGTGTTGTGTAATACTACATTCGGGTGAGCAGAGGATTAGTTTGAATTAACCCTGAGTGAAGTATGGGGGCTATATTCACAGTAAATCTGGTTCTGTAATACGACCCACATCTGGCGCAGACGTTGTCGCGTGGAGAAGCCTGGAAACAGGGATTGGGGGTGAGTGTCACTCCCTGACCCAGCCTCGGTTTTCCAAGTCCATTTCGAAAACTGCACCTAACCATCGGAGTGGCCTCGATCTGCCGCTATATAGCAGATCCGAAGGACCGAATGGAACATGAGAACATAGGACTAAGAGACACGAGGGGGCCATTCGGCCCTTTGACACTACTCCACCAGTAAAGTATGCCATGACTCATCTCATTGTGCTCCCAGCTGCACTTACCTCTCCACGCACCATTATCCCTGATTCACCTGTCGATGCAACATCAGCCAAAGCCAGCCTCGATATAATACAAAGATTCAGCCATCCCAAACCTCTGGGAAAGAGGATTCCCACGTGAATGCATTCCCACTTTGTGAATTTCTTCTCACTCCAGTTGTGACTGAGGATGGAGGGTGTCACTCTTTCCTTTTCTAGTCCCACTCCTCACTGCTCACAACAAACTTTAAATGTAACCAGGTTGGTGATATGGCCGATGATAATGGTCTCAGACTGGGTTAGGTTCAGTAACAAGAACAAGTCAGGCAGATTTCTTTAGTCAGTCACAAGTTACTAACAGAACTAAAGGAGGAATATGGTGGATCTGTGGGTGGCACTGCTGCCTCACATATCAAGGAACTGGGTTCAATTCCAACCTCGGGCGACCCTCTATGTGGAGGTGGAACATTCTCCTTATGCCTGTGCGGGTTTCCTCCCAGTGCTCCAGTTTCCTGCCACAGTCCAAAGATGTGCAGTTTAAAGTGGATTATCCATAGTGCCCAGGGATGCCTAGGTTAGGTGGGTAAGCTATGGGAAATGCAGGGTTACATCGATAAGATTGGGGGGCACGTCCAGGTGGGATGCTGTTTGCTGATTGGTCAGTGTGGACTTAATGGACGAAATGTCCTGCCTCCACACTGTAGAGGTTCTATGACAATGACAACAAATTTGGACGATACAAACACTCAGTGGGTATATACCTGATCCACTCTCCTCAAGGTCTCGTAGGTTTTTTTTTCTCTCATTCTAAGAGTAACCTTTTAAAGCCTTTATAATTCCAGCCGTTCACCCCAGGAATACGTGAAATGAAATATCTCTGAATTGCTTCCAATGTAATCATATCTTTTCTCAAATAAGGAGACACAAAAAACTAATCTCACACTCAGATCATAATGTTTATAATTGTTTTCTCAAAGTGCTGTGCGTCTTTGGAACACCCTTTCCCACGGAGCAATGGAGGCAGAGAGATTGGATTTTTCTTTTGAGGCACAGATGGAAGGTTCATAAATAACAACACAGTCAAGGGTTATCGAGGAATGGGCAGCAATGTGCAGGGTGGGGGGAAATGTAGACAGTGGTATCAAATAACACGACTTCAGAACCTGCAGGAATACAATGCAAAATGAAATGATAATATCGATAAAATGTTAAGGGGGAATACAAAATCTGCTATCCAGAAGGTCTGCTTTGCTGGGCTCTGCATCAACACACGGGCAAAGTGCTTCTCTAATACACCCCATCCCAGCCGTTTACTTAAACTTCAACACTAAAAGAGCGATAGAGTCTTTACTAATCCCGTTTTATCAAAGGGAAATGACAAAACACGGGAAAGGATCGAGTAAGTCCCAACAAGCGGTGCAACCGTCAAAAGCATCGAGCATGCCTGAGGCTGTAGCTGCAACCCCCTCTGCTCGTTCCATGGACCCAGTTACTCACCAGGCCTTGGTCACTGAGTTCACCAAGTTACGCGAAATGATTGAAGCCATGATTGAAGAATCGTTCAGCCGTGGCTGGAGCCGCTCTCAGCCGTGCTCCCAAAACATGAGCAGCAACTTGACAGCCTTGGAAACAGAACAGACGATGCCAAGGGCCGAACTGCAGTGACAGAGACGGTGATCGATTCCTCTCGGGAGAGGATCCTTGCCCTTGAAAAACAGGTCTGCACCTTAACTGAACAAGATGACGAGCTCGAGAACAGGGGTAGGATGAAGAATAATCACATTGTCGGTTTGCTGGAGTAGACAAAAGGTGGTCAGCCGGTGAGTTTTTTTCAAGAACTGGCTGCAGTGATCCCTTCACTTCGACACTGAGGAGGGTCGGGTGAAGACTGAGACAATTCATCGGGTTACGGCGCGGTAGTCAGACTCAGACCAACGCTTTCAACCTGTCCTTGCGCAGTTACATAGTTGTGGGGACAAACAAAGGCTGATGGAACCTTTCAGAACCCGGGGAAAGATCTGATGGGTTTAATTCACCAGAGCTCCAGGATTACGTTTTTTTCAGGACATTTTAGCGGCGGTGATTCAGGAAAGAAAATCTTTTGATGAGATCAAGAGAAGAGTAAGGGAACTCTGGATTCAGTATTCCTTACGGTATCCAGCGGTGCTCTGTATTGATTTCAATGGATCCACGAACTCGTCTGACTCTCCAGAGAAAGCAAAAACTTTATGGACATTTTAATGTAAGCTGGATATTTAGATAATCATGTTTCTCCGAAAGAGATTTTGTTGGATTTTTCTGGTATTAACCAGTATTAAATTATAGCCGGGACTGGGTTGAGTACTCACTTTTAACTTCTTCGTTAGTATTACTACTCTTTTTCTCTTTCTTTGCTTGTGTCTGGGGTGCAGCTCAAGCTGGAGGGTGTTACAAAGCTAGTTGTGATGACTAAGTGCCAACCAAAGGGCAGTTCAAGCCCGATTTTTGTTGTTAATTTCCAGGATTCCATATTAGTAGAGGGCACAAGATAAAGTTTTGAGATATGTAAGCGTCCCCAGTAGGTGCTAAATTCCCCAATCAAGTGTGATTGGCATTTTGGATTTTATTTCATTTTTTTTATTATGTGTTTAGCTTTGGAAAGTTTTGAGAGCTTTTTAGTTCTAGTATTTTAGGTGGTACCGTTTTTAGGCTCAATGAGTCTTTTTTTTCATTAATCATCAGTGATGTGTAATTCGATGTGCAACTCGAGAGTTGAAATGTTGCTACAATGAGTTATGGATAATGATGTGCTTAAATGTTGTACCTGGAACATTAAGGGGAACCATCTGCCAGTCAAGAGGAAAAATGCACTTTCTAGTCTTCAAAAAGAGAGGGTGAATGCTGTCCAATTGCAGGAGATGCACCTTGATGGCAAGGAACATTTGATGTTAAAGCAGGGCGGTTTGATCGGGTTTTTTTTCTCGTCTTTTAACACAGGGAGTAGGGGAGAAGCCATCCCAGTGAAGAAGAATCTTCCATTTAAATTTGTAGATTGCATTCGACACTCACGGGAGGATCATCATCCCCAAAGTCTTGAACCATGGGATGTAATACAGTATTTTGAATGATTATTGACCCCCGTGCACAATCTTAAAATCCTGGTAGATGCATTTTCCAAATTAAGTTATCTTGCATCATGGCACATAATTGTAGAAGGAGATTTCAACTGTCTTATGGACCCACGCTGGACAGAGTGTCCAAATGTCCCAAATACCCTCGTTATGATGTAAGCAATTAGTGGATTTGTGTGCAGAACTAGAGCTGGTGGATGTCTGGAGGCAGATATCCCTCACAAGTAGGGATTTTATTTTCTCCTTTAACCCGCAGACGAGGTTGATCTCTTTCCCATCCCTGCAACAATCTTAGATTCGGTGGCATCCTACACAATTGGGAATATTATCCCAACATTCCTGCCCCAGAAGTAAGATAGACATAACATAAGATTATGTTGTATGCAGATGAGGGTCTTATGTTTTTGTCAAATCCCACAGTTTCGGCAGCTCACGTGATGTAATGCATTAATTCGCTTATCACCTTTTCGGGCTATAAGATTAATTTTACAAAGTTTGTGTCCATCCCTATGGGAGGTCTCAGGGAAATACCTGATGTTTAAGGCAAATCCTGGTTTCCTTTTAAATGGTCACGGGGGTGGTTTCCCTACTTCAGTATATTCATTACATCCATCTTGGATCATTTATTTAATGTGAACTATGTCCATTTGTTTGACAAAATTAAACAAGACCTTCAAAGATGCGAGGCACTTCCAACATCCTGGCTAGGTCGGATAGCTGTTCTTCAAATGAATGTCCTTCCTTATTTGCTATACCGCATGTGAATGCTTCCTTTGATCTTTCCCAGACAGATATTTAGGAGATTTAATGGCTGGTTTAGCTCTTTTATTTGGCACCATAAGCGACTCTTTATCAAGCTAACCAAATTGCAACAACCCCACAGAGTGTGGGGAGTAGATTCCCAGATTAAAATCTATCAATTAAGCTCTTTATTATCCCATGTTAGTGTCTGAGCCACTGAGGACTCAGCATCACTATGGTTAGATATTGAACCCTCTCAGAGAAGGTGAACCCTTATTAGTCTGTTTTTCTTAGAAAAAATGACATTGTGGAGTATTCCCATAACCCAATAATTATGAATACTGTTAAAACATGAATGACAATGCGTCAGATCGAGGGCAATACAGCCAAAACCATGTTTCTTAGCCCTACAATTGGTATACCGAGTTGTCAACCGGGGATAATGGATTCCATGTTTAAACTGTGGGAAGCCAGGGGTGTAACTTTCTTGAGTGATTTAGAATTAATAGAATCCCTACAGTGTGGAAACAAGCCCTTGGGCCCAACAAGTCGACTTCGACCCACCCAGACCCATTCCCCTACCATCCTATATTTACCCAGACTAAAGCTCCAACCTACATATCCCTGAACACTATGGGTGATTTATCAATAGCCAATTCATCTAACTGCACATCTTTGGATCCTGGTGCTGTGAGGCCACAGTGCTAACTACTGAGCCACCACGTGTTATTTGAGGGAGAAAGAATGACATCATTTGATCAAATAACTCGTAAGTATGGACTACCTACTGAAGATTTCTTCTGTTTTTTTTTCCGGATCAGAGATTTGATTTTTAAAAAATGCAGCTTTACCAGATTCTTACAGATCCGATAGAGAGAAGAGGATGCTTATTGCTGAGAATACACTCTCTGTCAGTACTCTTTATCACTAGTTGGAGTGTGTCCCCTCAGACGAGACTGTGCAGCTTTGTGATGCCTGAGAGAGAGTGTTGGGGGTTCAGAACACTTCGGAGACTTTGGAGGATATTTGTGAAAATGCTCAAAGGATTTTGATCTGTAATAGGACCCATTCCACGCATTTGAAAATTCTTCATAGGGTCTATCTGACCCCAGAATGTCTCTCAAAATGCGAAGTGGGATTATCTTCAGCCTGTCGTAAATGCAGAATGACTACAGGCACTCTTACTCATTGCTTATTGTCCTGCTGCAGGCTTCATATATATTGGAGCACTGTGGTAGCTGTGATAGAGTAGGTATTGGGGACTGAATTGGAGATGGACCCGGTTTTTCTTTTCCTGGGCCTGCCCATGGTCCCTTACACAGATGCACATGAGGGAAAAAAATATATCCTTACTTTCTGTGTTAGGAAACATGTTCTGTTTGTGTGGGATGTCTGCAAACCCCGGGTCTGTTGTGTCATCGTAAGTTCTTCATGGAGAATATCCCTTTGGACTTTCTCACCAGTATGGTGCATCAAAAAACAGAGATTTATATAAGACATGGCAACCCTTTTTGGAATACCACAATGCAGGTTTATCTGTGACATTAAGAAGGGCTTTTATATAGCCATGATGATATTGTCTAATGAATCTAATATCCAGCAAGGAATAATTATGAACATAAAAATGCATATAAGAACGAGAGTTATTGTATTGTTATGCTGAGCTGTACTATTTATTCGTTAATTATTGTTTATGTTTGTTTTTCTTCTGTCCATTTAGTGTTTTTAACTTGTTTTGTATGTACATGTACGTGCGTTGAATTTTGTTCAGTTATTTGAGTTGTGTTGTTATTGGGTTATTATAATATTAAAAATCTCTTTTCAATAGAATTACATTTTCAAGAAATTAAAGTGGTAACATTGATAGAATAGAGTCCCAAAGAACTCTCATTAGAGAGACCATATCTAAGTGACATCCTCAGTGCTTGGGAGCCTCATGTGAAGCACTTCTGTGATGTTTCCTCCAGCGTTTATAGTAGTTTGTATCTGCCGCTCCCAGTTGTCAGTTCCAGCTGTCCGCAGAAACATCTGCAACACAAATTCCCAGCTCGGTGAACAGAACCACAACAATGAACACCCGAGCTACAAATCTTCTCACGAACTATATACACTTCTATAAGAAGCCGTTCAGTTTCCTAGGCTGTAAAGAAATAAGTTCTAACCTGTCCAATTTCTCCCCATAACTTAAACCCTTTAGCCCAGGAAACATTTCTGAAATTTCTTCTACGCTCTTCCTTGTTCAATAATATTCTTTCTAGAGCAAGGTGAACAAAACTGAACACCATACTCCAACTGCAGCCTTACCAATATCCTGTATAATTGCAACATAACGTCCCAACTTCTATACTCAATGCCCTGATGAAGACCAGTGTGCCAACAGCCTTCTTCACTGACCTGTGTATCTGTGATTCAAATTTCAGACAACCGTGCACCTGATCTCTAATGTCCTATATTCCACTACACTCCTTAAGGCCCTCTCATTCATCATTAAACTCCTACCTGGATTTGACTTTCCAAAATGCATGACGTCACCCTTATCTATGTTACACTCCACATGCTATTTCTCAGCCCACTTCTGCTGCTGATCAAGGTATTGCTGCAATTTCTGGTAATGTTCCGCATTGGATCACTCCTATTTTAGTGTCATCTGCAAACTTACTAACCCTGCACCATCGTTGTGCACCATCGTCCAGATCATTGATATAGATAACAAACAGCAATGGGCCCAGCACCGACCCCTGAGGCACTCCACTAGTCACAGGTCACCAGTCTGACAAGCATACCTCCACCAGAGCCATTGGCTTCATAACGTCAAGCTAATTGTGTCGCCAATTTGCCAGATTACCTTGGAGTCCATGCAATCTAACCTTCCAGAGCGGCCTACCATGTGGAACCTTATCAAAGGCCTGACTGAAATCCGTATAGACATGTCCACCACCCTGCCCTTGATAACCTTTCTGGTCACTTCCTCAAAAAACTCGAACAAAATGTGTAAGGCATGATCTGCCACGCACAAAGCCATGCTGACTGCTCCAAGTTAAACTCTGTCTTTCCAAATGCATGCACACCTTATCTCTCAGAACTTTCTCAAGTGGTTTACTGAAAACAGATGTGAAGCTTACTGGTGCATACTTCCCAGGTTTTTCTTTGCAGCCCTTCTTGAATAAGGGCACAACATTTGCTATTGCCCAATCTTCCTGGACCTTGGCCCCTGAACTGTCTTCTCTCGCCTCTTGCAGTGCTCTTGGATATATATGGTCAGGACCAAGAGATTTATCTGAATTTTTGCATTCCAAAATGTCCAACAGCACCACTACTATGATATTAACGGTACCAAGATATGACAACTAACCTCCCTTCCACCCCTCACCCCCCCAAAGGTCAAAGATCTTCATGTCTTTCTTTATGGTAAACACAGAGGGAAAATTGAGGACCTCGCCGTCTGTTGTGGTTTTACACATGAATGCCCACTTTGGATTTTAAGACGTCCTATTTTCTCTCTAGTCATTCTTTTTCTCTCCAGAGATTCCATTGATTCCAGCTGCCTGAACCTGAGCCCTCCTTATTGCTCCTGCAAGTCTCCTCAGCCTCCCTGCATATTTGTTTCTCTAATTCCAACTGATTATTTGGAGACTTATAGTGCAACCACTATAACATCAGCAACTCCCTCTTACTTCTTTGCACCATCCACAAAACCTCACTCAACATTATCTCAGTTGTTTCATCTTTAAACACTGGAGGGGTATGCGCCTGAATCAGAACTACTGATATTGAAACTGTTTCAATTTACATCTCTCACTTTCAGTGATTTTCACACCCACAGCAGCCTTTGTCAAGGCGCAATGGAGATATAAAGCTGTGAATGAATGGGAGTTACACATCCTGTCACTGCCAGCATTGGCCACAAGTTTCCCCACACTGGGCAGTGATCTAATACAGTGTTACCGAACATTGCAACAGTCTGGGTTTATATATGGATGAACCAGTGCGGTCTGCACAGCTCCCCCTGCTGGACATTTAACCCAGGATTATAGATCAAGCATCAGTGTGGGCTGCACAGAATTCCACTCTGGACATTGCTGGGTTGCTTTCAGCAGTACGGTAGCTGGACTGGACCCTTCAAATCCTGACTCATCTGATTAGACCCGACTCTCTGGATGAGTGATGATAACTGTTGTTACAGCATCTGGGTCTGCAACGTGACTAACAAATGGAGCAGAGGCTGCAGAGAGGGGGGTCTCCATAAAATGGAATGAGGGAATCAGTATCAGAGCAGCCGTGCTCTTAGTAAATGGTGGGGCAGGATTATGTGGACGACGAATGCAACTTATTCATCTATTTCCCTTTGTAACAGGCAAACTCCGCCGCCCCCCCACCCCCCCACCCCGCCAGTGCCCAAAGCTGGTGGGGAGTGAGTCACCTCCTGCTGTTCCTGAGTAACAGGATCCTGGGGCCTCACAAGACTCCAGATTTCCCAGTGCTAGTCTCGAGCTGTTGAGTGACTCCCTCCTGTTCCTGTGTCCCAGTCTCGAGCAATTGAGTGACTCCCTCCTGTTCCTGTGTCCCAGTCTCGAGCAGTTGAGTGACTGCCTCCTGTTCCTGTGTCCCAGTATCGAGCAGTTGTGTGACTCCCTCCTGTTCCTGTGACCCAATCTCGAGCAGTTGAGTGACTGCCTCCTGTTCCTGTGACCCAGTCTCGAGCAGTTGAGTGACTCCCTCCTGTTCCTGTGTCCCTGTCTCGAGCAGTTGAATGACTGCCTCCTATGCCTGCGTCCCAGTCTCGAGCAGTTGTGTGACTCCCTCCTGTTCCTGTGACACAATCTCGAGCAGTTGAGTGACTCCCTCCTGTTCCTGTGTCCCTGTCTCGAGTAGTTGAATGACTGCTTCCTGAACCTGTGACCCAGTCTCGAGCAATGAGTGACTGCCTCCTGTTCCTGTGACCCAGTCTCGAGCAGTTGAGTGACTCCCTCCTGTTCCTGTGTCCCAGTCTTGAGCAGCTGAGTTACTTCCTCCTGTTCCCGTGACCCAGTCTCGAGCAGTTGAGTCACTTTCTCCTGTTCCTGTGACCCAGTCTCGAACAGTTGAGTGACTCCCTCCTGTTCCTGTGTCCCAGACTTGAGCAGTTGAGTTACTTCCTCCTGTTCCTGTGACCCAGTCTCGAGCAGTTGAGTGACTGCCTCCTGTTCCTTTGTCCCAGTCTTGAGCAGTTGAGTGACTACATCCTGTTCCTGTGTCCCAGTCTCGAGCAGTTGAGTGACTGTCTCCTGTTCCTGTGTCCCAGACTCGAGCAGTTGAGTGACACGCTCCTGTTCCTGTGTCCCAGTCTCGAGCTGTTGAATGACTGCCTCCTGTTCCTGTTTCCCAGTCTCGAGAGTTTGAATGACTCCCTCCTGTTCCTGTGTCCCAGTCTCGAGAGATTGAATGACTGCCTCCTGTTCCTGTGCCCCATGCTCGAGAGGTTGAATGACGCCCTCATGTTGCTGTGTCCCAGTCTCGAGAGGTTGAATGACTGCCTCCTATCCCTGTGTCCCAGTCTCGAGCAGTTGAGTGACTGCCTCCAGTTCCAAGTCTTGAGCAACTGAGTGATGCCTCCTAATCCCAAGTTTGTGAAAATCGATGTCCTTCTCTTAATACTGACCAACAGGCTCCAATCGCTCTGTGCTCAACTGCTGCTCCTGTGGAAAGGATTGAGGGACTGAGTGGCCTCTTCACATTCCTTACAGCTTCTCTTGACAAAAAGTCTTTCTCCTGTTTTTGTAAAACACCATCAAATTCTGAATGATGTATTTTTGTCAGTAATTGAGCAAACAAGCTGACTGACAGAATTCAGAACCTAAATAGCCTCTTCCTGTTCCTGTGTGAGACTCAAGAGGCAACAGAGTCTCAGTGATGTACAGCACGGAAAAAGACCCTTCGATCCAGTCGTCCATTCTGACCAAATATCCTAAATTAATCTCGTCCCCCTTGCTAGCACTTGGCCCATCTCCCTCTAAACCCATCCCATATACGGACCCATTCAAATGCCTTTTAAATGGTGTAACTGTGCCTGCCTGCACCACCTCCTTTGGGTGCTCAGTCCATACACACAGCAGTCTCTCTTTGAAAGTGTTGTGCCTCATTTCCCTTTATAAATCTTTCCCCTCTCACCTTAAACCTTTGTCCTGTAATTTTTGACTCGCCTATCCTGGGGTGACTGTTTATCTTATCTATGCCCCTTGTGATTTTATAAACCTCTTTAAGGTCACCCCTCAACCTCAACACTTGAAAATACTCCCAGCCGATTCAAACTCTCCCTGTAGCTCAAACCCTCCAACATCTGCAACATTCTTTTAAATCTCTTCTGCACCCTTTCAAGTTTGACAAAATCTTTCCGACAGCAGGGAGACCAGAATTAAAGGCAATATTACAAAAGTAGCCAAACCAATGTCCTGTACAGATTTTGTCATACAAACACTGAGACTCAAAGCACGCACCAATAACGGGAAGGTCACTTAGTGCCTTCTTCACTACGCTGTCTACCTGCGACGGCACTTTCAAGGAACGGAGAACCTGCACCACCAGGTGACACAGTAGCTCAGTGGCTTGCATTGCTACCTCAGAGCATAGCGATCTGGGTTTAATTCTATCCTTGAATGACTGCCTGTGTGGGGTTTGCACATTCTCCCCGTGTCTGCGTGCGTTTCCTCCGGGTGCTACGTTTTCCTGCCACAGTACAAAGATATACCGGCAAGTGTAGATTGGCCATTCTAAATTGCCCCAAGTACCGAGGGATGTGTGGACGAGGTGGATTAGCCATGGGAAATGCAGGCTCAGAGGGACAGGGTAGGGGTTTCTCCAGTAGGATACTGTTTTGAGGGTTGGTGTGGCCTCGATGATCCGAATAGCCAATTTCGTCACTGGAGGAATTCTATAATTTCAATGGAGTTCTCTTTGATTGGCAACTTTCGACAGAACCCTACCTACATGTCTTGACCTGATTTGTCTTGCCAAAATGCAACACCTCGCATTTATCTAGATTTAACTCCATCCGCCGCCTCTTGGCTCACCTAATCAACTTTCTCTTCGTTCGGAGATATCATTTTTCACTGTCGATTACACCACCAAATTTGTTATTATCTACAAGCTTACTGACCATACTTCATATAGTCAAATGCAAATGATTTGTATAAGTGACAAGAGACAGTGAACTCACTGTTGACCTTTGTGGCACACCACTGGTCACAGGTCTCCAAGTTCAATGAACAAATATCCAGTGTCACGCCCTGTCTCCAATATTCCAGAAAATGTTGGATCTAAATGGCGAACTCTCCCTGGATCCCAGGCAGTCTGACTTTGCTAACCAGTCTACCATGTTGAATATTTTGGTTTTCTTACTGAATTCCATAAAGACAACATCCACTCTCCTGCCTTCATCAATCATCTTCATTACTTCCTCAAAAAAATCAACCGAGTCAGTGAGACGTGATCTCCAATGTACAAAGCCCTCTTCTGTCCTTGTCTTTCCAAATGCATATACATCCTTTCCCTCAGAATCCCCTCCAACAATTTAGTCACCATTGACGTCAGGCTCACCAATCTATAATTACCTGGTTTTTTCCTTCCTTTCTTAAATGATGACACTACGTTAGCAGCCCTCCAGTACCATGGCACCTCACCTGTGGAAATCAATGATACAAATACATCAGCAAAATGCAGAGCAATCGCTTTCGTAGCTTCCCACAAACGTCTGGGTTATAACTGATCAAGTCCCAGCGATTTGTTCACCTTTATGTGTTTTAAAATATCCAACGCCTCCTTGTAATATAGACCCTTTACAAGATATCACTATATATTCTTCATTCTCTCGCTCTTGTAACTCCCTCCACATTAAATACTGAGGAGAAATACCAGTTTCATATCCCTCCCATCTCTTGTGGTTCCACATATAGATAGCCTTACTGATCTTAAAGGTGCCCTATTCTCTCCCTAGTTAATCTTTTGCCATTAAAAGATTTGTAGAATTTCTTCAATACCTCATTAACCCTATTTCTAAAGCCCCAATTTGTGTTCACATTTTTCAGGCCCGATTTCCCCGTTGACTATACACTTACTGCCCTTATACTCCTCTCGGGACTCACTTGATCTCAGCTCTGTTTACCTGACATATGCCTCTTCCTTACCTTGACCAAAGCATCAATATATCTGGCCATCCAGCACTCCCTGCACCCACCAGCCTTGCCCCTCTCACTAACAGGAACACGTTGGCTCTGGACCATCTGAAACCAGGTTTTGATGGCCTTGCATTTTCCAACCATCCCTTTCCCTGTGAATAGGATGTTGCAATCAGCCTTTCACAGGACTCACCTAACACTTTCCAAATTGGTCTTGTTCAAAGTTAGAACTTTATTGTTTACATCAGGTCTTTCCTATTCCATAAATAGTTTAAACGTAATATTTATGCGTTACAGACTTGAAATGTTAAATAAACACTTCTTGCTCCTCTGTAACAGGCTCGAGAGGCTGCATGGGATCCTCCTGTCCCTTTATAACAGCCACAAGACATTAAATGACACATCAACCCCTGGATTATAAGCAGCCAATAAACTGTACCTGATGGAGGTCCATCCCTTCTCAGTTACAGAAACAATGAACTCCAGGTGCCCTCTCAGTGACACCTCATACAGCTGCAGCAACAAATCCTTTTATTTTGAATGATTTTGTTGGCAAAATGCGCTAATATTCCAGAGTTCCACCTTTTCAATTAGCAACAGGCTAATATGGACTGAATGGCCTTCTCCTATCCTTCTGTAAGAGACCCATAGGGACAGAATTGCTTCGGCCTGTTCCTGAGCAGCAGTCTCAGTGCTCTGTGTCAAGATTATAAAAGGATTTGAAAACAGGGCACTTAAAACCCAGCGTAGCCTCACACTGGTCAATAAGTATCATACTGTAGGTTAAGGCATCTAGAAACTTGCCCATCCGATGTTTTTTTTATGTAGCTGATCTGTTATTTTATAACTGCTTCCTTTCCTAAACAGAGTGGAACACATATACACCCCTGCAGTGTTCTGTTAATAATATTGTATGCAAGGAAAAGTAAATAAAAAATTAAAGATTTATGGTCCATCCCTCAGCAACCGTCATCCAATCCATCCAAAACCGGGAAATGTTCCCTTTTATAGTGATATGAAAAGTGATGTATGGAACTGGTTAACTGATTCTATTTGTTCAGTGACTGTGATTAATGCCAATCTCCATAGATTCTAATTGTCCCAGTGAAGGATTTACATCTTTTAATGATAAATGGGCGCCATTCAATGCGTTATCCCATAATATGAGCGGGACCATCACCGACAGTACTGACAGGGGTCAGCAGATCCAGAGAGAGGGGGAGGAGAGATCAGAATCTGAGAACATTAGACTGGAATGTCCCAACAATGGATCAGAATCTGAGAACATTCGAATGGAATATTTCAACAATAGACAGGAGTTTATCCGATTATATTTGGTATCTTTCTGCATTTGATTGGTTGTCATTATCATTGCAGATCTATTTCGCTCTTCTCTTTATGTAATATTTTTATTATCCCTTCCTGGCTATCGTTGGTGTTCCTGGTAAGTGTCACTATCCTTTTTTTTTCTATAAACTGGTTATGACTGTATTACTGTTCTTTCATATAGTCTACACTTCTGTCCACTATTATTGTTCCTGTTGAAACTCTGAATCCAGATATTTACTCTACAGACCACTACTAACTACATAAATGAAGGTGTTCAATTACTGCCTCCCTCTGCTCTGGCACTGTTACTCATGGGTCTCGATGTTGACCTACTCAGTTTCAGCGGAGAACCGCAATGTATTGTATCTTTGCCTTTGTTATTTAAATATTAAGAGCATGGAGGTCACTGTCTACTGTTCTGGTTACAAACTCCACTTCCTTCCAGTGTTTCCATCCCATGCCTGGCCAATATCTGCAGCTGAAGCAGATGAGTCACAACTGTGGAAGATCCCTTTGATCATGAGCTGATTCCTGACACCATGCCCTGACCATTTCTAACTTGAAATACTTACCACTCCGCGATGTATCTCACTGGCTTATTCCATCTCCTGTTTGAACCTTGAGTTATAAATTACAGTCTTAATGAAGTTAATAATCTGCTGCTGACGCTCTCGGCTTCAACCCTGTTGAAGCAAATCTGATTCGAACACACACCAACCTCCCATCCATCTGTCATTCATGTTCACACGGATGTATATTGCTATTTTTATGGCAATGCCTTTATTTTAACATTCTCAAACACTTTACCTCATCTGTACACTCTGATGAACACACACTCACGAAGCGAGAGCAAACCTTCCAATTGGAGACAGTAATCTGATGCGAGTATAGTTAGCATATTATAGTAAAGTTTGCAATGCTCTCCATGCTGGACAGATTAGTGCAGTTTACTGAGCAACACACTAGCATGGTCTGTACAGCTCTCCATGCTGGGCTGTCATCTTGTCCCAGTTTATGTTGTTTGTGATGTTCTGTGAAGCAGATTCAGAATTTGATGTAACAAACCATTTCAGATGATCTGACAATGCCTTTATTCAATGTTCTCATTCTTGTAATTTTACTCTCGAAGATCTCACTTCTCCAGTTAGTCCCACTGCTCTGTCTTTTCCCCCATTTTTCCACAACCTCCTTCCAGTTAATTAACTGTCTGTTTCTGTCTGTAATGTGAATCTCTCAGTCCCTCTGTATCTTTCCCTGGCCTTGGGTTTTGGCTATAATTTGTATGGATAGCTGTCATTGTGTAGCTCAGAAACAGTGAAATGGTGTGTGTCCGGCTGTTTTTCACTTCCCGGTATGTCCCATGTGATGGTCCATGGACAGGCGTGTTTCAGAAGTTATGCGACACATCCTTGTAACTTGGAGGGTATCTGTGTTTGCCAACTCAGGTGACCTTGGGATCAGTAACACGGGGAAGCTCATTGAGTAAAGGACCAGGCATCTAAATTGTCTGACAATGCTGTCACTTTTAAAAAAAAATGGTTATTTTTTTTTTTTAAAAAGAGATCTTAAAGTCCAAACTACCTACTGTAAACATCTCAAGTAAATAACTTTTGGGGGTTTTGGGTTTTTAATAAATAGTAGTAACAATGGCCAGCTCGCATAGACCAGGCTTTCTAGTTTTTTTCCTTATAGCTGTAAGTCACCAGGTGCTTGTGTCCCAGAAGGGTTGGAAGTTTTAGTAAATTATCCCTAACTGCTATTCTCTCTGAAGCTTCACTTGATGCTGTTTCCTCCTGGACTGGAGAACTGTATGTCTGAATGCTCCTTGTTACCATGGGGTGTGTTTAGGTGATGTTAGTATATTGGAACAGTTCATTTGTAGACGGTTTTGTATCCATTGTTCGGTTAAGGCTTCCAATAGTTAAGTTATTCTCAAATCCTCTTCATTTTGTATGGATTTTCATTACATTAAATATATTGTGTTTTAATTAATGGTGAGTGGTTTGGCTCGTAGCATCACATCTGGAACTCCCACTTCGCATCTGCCTTTAAAATAAGAAAATGTTGGCATCCAAGCGACTTCCTTGAAATAGTTTGAGGCAGTCTGGTTGGTCTATAGCAAACTGGGGTTTCTTGTCTGGTTCTAAATTGATAATAGCAAATTGGGTTTACAATTACAATCCCCACAATGTGCAAACAGGCCATTTGACCCAACAAGTTCACCCTACCCTCCGAGGAGTGACCTACCCAGAAACATTCCATTACCCTATTAGTACACATTTTCCCCAACTAAGGCATCTAAACCCCACATCCCTGAAAACCACAAACAATTTAGCATGGCCAATTCACCTGATATGCACATCTTTAGATTGTGGGAGGAAACCAGAACATCCAGAATACTCTCATGCAGACACTGGAGAGTATGCAACAGAGACTATTGGGTTCAAAAGTCACATATAGTAGTTGTTGCGGATGTTGAATTCGGTTGGTTTAAAACGTGTTTTGTGGATAAAGATTCTTTCAGTCACTGAGAGTTCTCTGGGTGTGGACGAAGTGAAGTTGGGGGTTTATAAAAGGGAATGAAGGTAAAGCTGTAGGAATTGACAGACAAGCTGGAGTTGGGGTTGTGTTTGTCTGTGAGAAAATGAGAGATAATTACAGCTATAGCTCGGCAATTACATTTGGTGGAACCGCCATCAAACTCTTTGGAAATGGCTCGAATTCAATTTGAAATGAGGTGCCTTGAACATGAGAAGGAATTGAAATCATTTAAATTAAAATGAGAAGTAGAAATAAAAGAAAAGGAAATGAAGAAGAAAGAGAGAAAGAGAGAGAAGAAAACCAGAGATTTTCAACTTCAAAAGTTAGTAATTAGGAAAGTTGGCATAGAAGGTGGAGATGAAGGCAGACGGTAGGTTGGATGAGGAGGATAGTGAGGATGAGCAATCCTTTAGTAGCCAAAAGCCTGATGGGGTTCTGTTTACATATGCCCAGGCATTGTCTAAATTTGATGAGAAGGATGGAGAAGCCTTTTTAATTTCATTTGAGAAAGTGGCTAAACAAATGCAGTGATCAGTGACCATGTGGATTTAGTTGATCCAATCAGCGCTGGTAGGTATTGACATCCCTATCGGAGGAGGTATCTAGCCAGTATCGGGTGGTGAAGAAAGCCATCTGAAGGGCATATGAGCTTGGGCCAGAAGCTACAGACAGCGTTTCTGTAATCTAAGAAAAACCTTCCTCGTTAGGCGTGGATTGAGTTTGAAAGAATCAAACAAAGTAATTTTGAAAGGTGGGTATTGGTATTAAAAACAGAGCAAAGGTTATGGCACTCTTAGAGAGATTCTTATTTTGGCGAAGTTCAACAATTCACTTCCTGCAGCCGTGAGAACTCGTGTGGAAGAGCAGAGAGTTACAATGGCAAGATTAGAAACTGAAATGGCTGATGATGATTGGGTTCAGAAATCAAAGTTTGGTTTCTATGAGAGATGGAGGAGAATGTGTGATATCTTCTTAAAACATATCCCTGTGAAAGTAAGGTTTACCGGCATAGGCCAGGAGTAGCAGGTAAAGAGGTTATAGCATTAAGAGGTACAGAAGTATGTAATTCTTTTATGCTGAGACATGAGGAGTAAGGTCATTCAGAGGGACTATTGGAGAGATGAGGAGTGCTCCATTATGTAACGTGTGGTTGGAGTGCCCAGGGCAAACATCAACAGATTTATTCCACAATGGGGAAGGAGGCCTTGAGCTTGATGTTGGCGATCCAACATTTCAGCATCTAAATTGCGAATAACATACATGAGACAAATCTTATCACTGATCGTGACCCCTTAAAACTTTGGGGGCATTCAGGTGAAAAAATACCAGTCTGTTTCGAGTGAGTTTTTTATTGCTGCCATTCAATTTGAAATTATACAGGTGACAGGGCGAGAAAACTAAGTTTTGGCACAGTCTGGAGACGTGGATGAAGAAATGCAAAGGCATTCTGTGGCAGGAGTAAAATGATTGAAATCGAATCTCGTTGTGAACATTTATATGCTCAGAGTCAATTTTATATATATAATATATCATATATATATTTTTATTTATATATATATAAATGCATTGCAGTCATAGAATCACAGAGTCATAGACATGAACAGCATGGAAGCAGACACTTCTGTCCATGCCCCCAGATATCCCAACTCAATCTTGTCCCACCTGCCAGCACCCAGCCCATATCCCTCCAAACCCTTCCTATTCATATACCCATCCAAATGCCTCTTAAATTGTATCAGCCTCCACCAAATCCTCTGGCAGCTCATTCCATTCCATACATGTACCACCCTCTGCATGAAAGGGTTGCCCCTTAGGTCTCTTTGATATCTTTCCCCTCTCACCCTAAACCTAGGCCCTCTAGTTCTGGACTCCCCGACCCCAGGGAAAGACTTTGCCTATTTATCCTATCCATGCCCCTCATAATTTAGTGAACATTTATAAGGTCACCCCTCAGCCTCCGACTCTCCAGGGAAATTAGCTCCAGCCTGTTCAGCCTCTCCCTGTAGCTCAAATCCTCTAGTCCTGGCAACATTCTTGTAAATCTTTTCTAAACCTTTTCAGGTTTCACAACATATTTCCGATAGGAAGGAGACCAGAATTGCATGCAATATTCCAACAGTGGTCGAACCAATGTCCTGTCCAGCCTCAATATGACATCCCAACTCCTGTACTCAAACTATGACCAATAAAGGAAAGCATACCAAACACCTTCTTCACTATCCTTTCTATCTGCTACTAATAGAGGAAGATTAGGAGGTCTAACATGAATCCATCTTTGTATATTGATAGATCAATTTATTAAAGGTGGAGTTGTGAGGATACTATCACTATAAAAAGGTTATTTTCTCTTGTTTTTTTTAAGAGAGGTTTTAAAGGCAGAGGTGCGGAACTGCTGTCTGAAAACAGTTTAAGTAAATAACTGAGGAGGCGTTTAGGTTTTATTAAAACGGTGATAACAATGGAAGGGCAGTGGCCAGCTCTCCCAGACCAGGGTTTCTCGTTTTGTTTTTGACTGCACCATTCAGAAGCTGTTGGAGATCCCGGCAGGGTTAAAAGTTTCAATACACGATCCCCAGCTGCTTTTCTCTCTGAGATGGTTGTTGATGTTGATTTTTCCTGGATCAAAAAACTGCATGTAAGAATCTGTATGTGAATTTATCTTTGTGCCAAGCATTGTATACCAAGAAGGTACGGTATCTATTGTTTGTGTAAGTGTACCAACATATAAGCTCTCCCAAAATTTCTTTGATTGTATTTTAACTAAAGCATTTGAATAGATTATACTTGGCTTAATGTTGAGTGCTTTGATCAGTCACAACATATCTGGAAAATACACTTCACATCTCTCTTTCAAATAAGGAATGGTTTGGGTCTAAGCGGCCTTCTTCAAATATTTTGCGGGGCTCTGGTCTGGTTCACAATATTTGTAGCTGAGGGGTTTATGACTGACTCCTGTTATTGAAACGTTAGTGGAGTGGCTGGGGATGGTTTGCTGGGGCTTGTGCTGTGAGGCGCCTCAGACATTCAGTGAGACCGGAGGATTTGGTGACCCAACTTTGGATGGAGCATGGGGACTGTGGTAACAGCATCTGGGTGTGTAACATGAACACCAGATGGAGCAGAGGCTGCAGACAGGGGAAGCTCTGAAACCACGGAGTGAGTGTGTGTTGGGAAAGGGATCTGCTGTATCCTCTCCGGGTTTTCCAGGAACAGCTTCCCAAGCCACACTTAACCCAGGAGCAGAGTATGAGGGGATCTGGACTGAACACGGATCTGGTCACAGAGCGGTGTCACCTTCTTCAACATGACCTGCAGCTTCACACCAGGGGGAAGACGGTGCTGCCGGTGGCTATTAGGGTCACAGTTTCATTCAGCTTCTGTGATCCGAAACTTTCCAGGCCGGAGTCAGTGACAGCTCCATCATCTCCCAGTATCTCAACATCAATGTCACCATTCGGTGATGGAGGATGTATATGGTGGATGAGGTCAATACATTGCTTCTCCCTCAGCGGGAAGCTGCCAGGTGTATCCTGATTTTCCCAGTATAGTGAGATTCCCGAAGGTGTATATGGAATCTGCAGAGTAGCCATTCCATGGGGAGAGGTAGAGGAACTGAAGGAGCTCTCTCTCTATTAATGTTACAGTGTGTCCATGTACAGTATATTATGTTGGTGAATACCCCTGTCCTGAAAGCAGCCACAGTTCCTTCATTCAGAAACAGGCAGCCATTCCCATCGTCTACGGGTCTCCATGTAGAAAGGAATAATTGTATCTTGGATAAAGGCCTTCCCCTTACTACACGTTTCAACACACCATCCCCACCACCAACCAACCACATCAAAAGTATTCCATGTGTACAGAGAGCAATGGGGTCACTCGGAGTGTCAATGAGCAGACCATCGGGGATGGAGCAAAACCTTCCATGTCTGAACGGGTCTGAGTGAACCCCCCAGTACACAGTATCACGAAGTCCTGTAATCCCTCTCCATTTCAGGAACATACTGCCTTCCATTATTCCTGTAAATGAAATTACAGGTTATATTATGTTGTATTGCACCTGCCAGATTATTATCCATTGTCTTTAACTTTCTGTATCTATTTGCAGACACTCCACCCTCTCTTGATAATTTAATCCCTTGCTTATCCAAGCGACATCACCAAACTCAGTATCTGGATATCTGTTCCAACCTCCTGATCATTGATGTAGATTGTAAATAGTTGAGGTACGCGCACTGGTCACTGTGTGACTCCACTGCTGACGTTCTGACAAACTGATTGAGACTGACTTATCCAGAAAGCCTGCTTCCTGTTTGATAGACAGTCCTCCCTCTATACTGTGTAACACAGTCGAAAGGCTGAGTATGGACGAGGAGCATCAGTCAGGAATCCAACCCCTTGAACAAGCTCCGCCATTGAATGCAATCATGGCTGATGTTATCGTGGCCTCTGTACCACTTTCCTGATAACTCTCCATCCTAAGACACCTTATTTGCAGGAATCAGTTGAGGGAACTATCTCTGAGCTCCTTCCAATATAACAATACACTTTCTTCATTGAGTAGAAAAATTCTTTACACACTACTCCAATGTCGTCTCACTAAGATCCTGTACAGAGGCAGCAAAAACATTACCAGGCTGCTGAAAGGTTCCCATCCAGTTTAGAGCAGTCTCAGCTCTCTAGGGTAATACACAGCATTGTTTAAAATCATTGTCCTTCTCTACTCCACATGCATAACGGGAGATCTAGAGAAAATCTCACAATAATGCTTGAGAAGAGCATGAATAACGTGGCGAGATGACCTCTAACATTAATTTTATTTAGAATCTGACCATTGGGGAGGTGCCAGAGTGCTGGAGAACGATTAATACGGTCCCACTTCACAGTAATCATGATTTGGAAATGCTGGTGTTGGACTGGGATGTCCAAAGTTAAAAATCACACAACACCAGGTTATAGTCCAACAGGTTTAATTGGAAGCACATTAGCTTTCGGAGCGCCACTCCTTCATCAGGTGATTGTGGGGGACAAAATTGTTAGGCACAGAATTTATAGCAAAAAATTACAGTATGATGTAACTGAAGCTACACATTGAAAATTACCTTGATTGTCTGTTGAGTCTTTCATCTATTCGAATACCATGATAGTTTAGCTTCTTCCGTTGTTGTGGTTCTGCTCGCCGAGCTGGAAGTTTTTGCTGCAAACGTTTCCACACAAACGAAGCTGCATCAGGACACTATTCAAAAGGGCCACAACACACTGCAGTACACCAGAACTGCGAAAAGAGGAAGAGGAACATCTATACAAGGTATTCGCCAAAAACGGATACCCACGCAACTTTATCACCAGATGCCTAAGAGATAGACCGAGTAACGAGGACATGCCACAACCAAAAGGACTAGCCACTCTACCATACGTCAGGAGCGTCTCAGAACTGACAGCCAGACTACTGCGACCCTTAGGACTCATAACAGCACACAAGCCATCATCCACGCTCAGACAACAACTCACTAGAACAAAGGACCCAATACCCAGCATGAGCCAAACTAACGTAGTTTACAAAATACCATGCAAGGACTGCACAAAACACTATATAGGACAAACAGGAAGACAGCTAACAATCCGCATCCATGAACATCAGCTAGCCACAAAACGACACGACCAGCTATCTCTAGTAGCCATACACTCAGACAACCAGCAACATGAATTTGACTGGGAAAACACCACTATCATAGGACAAGCCAGACAGAGAACAGCCAGAGAATTCCTAGAGGCATGGCATTCATCCCTAAACTCCATCAACAGACACATTGACCTGGACACCATATACAAACCACTACAGCTGAAACTGACACCCGGAAACGGCAAGAACATCCATCAACAGACACATCGACCTGGACCCCACATACAAATCACTGCAGCTGAAACTGACACCCGGAAGCGGCAAGAACAAACCAATATAAATACAGGAAGAAACATCAAAGCAGCGCTTCACACGAGGCTCCAACAGCACTGATGATGTTCCCTAGCCAGGGAACGAAACGTTTGCAGCAAAAACTTTCGGCTCGGCGAGCAGAACCACAACAACGGATACCCGAGCTACAAATCTTCAATCAGATTTTAATCGCTTCTTCCGTGTGTAAATCAAAAAACCATATTTTAAAAGTTGCATTCTCAGGTTAACTGTAACAATTGGGTTAGTTACACAATATGTCGAAGGTGTTAGCGCCCTGTGTTCTCTGTCTATGCCATGCTTTTAGATCGATTCTAATCTAAATAGTCAAATAACAGAGTTTTACTGTATTCCTGCAGTTTTTGAGCAAAGTACAATGAAACACTGCAAGTACAAATTCACCCCACAAAATATTTGTGCGCATGTGGGTCTTTGTCTGTCTGTGTGTGGTGTTTTTGTCTTGGTTGGGGGTTGTGAGTGTGAGAGGGAGTGTATATATGTGTGTAGTGATGTAGGGTGTTTTAAGTCTGTGAGGGGGTGTATATGTGAGTGTGGGAGTGTGTGTGTGCCTGGGGTGGGGGTTTGCGAGTGTCTGTGAGAGAGAGGGTATATGTGCCTGCATGAGTGTAGAGTGGTCTAAGTCTCTGAGAGCATCCATGTGTGAGTATGGGAGTGTGTGTGTCTGTAAGGTTGTGTGCGAGTGTCAGTGTGCGTGTCTGTGCATATATGTGTCCATGTGTATGTGTGTGTACAGGAGTGACTCTGTGTGTGTGTGTGTTTGTGTAGGTGTGTCTGTGCGTGTATATAGTGCAATGGTGGTCACCTGTAGTATGACATGAACCCAAGGGCCCTGTTGAGGCCCTCCCTATGGGTACTGCTCTTAGCTATCAGCCCCTGTTTGGCCACTTCTCGCTATTGCCTGTCCCGAAGTCTGCCTTGGAGGATGGTCACCCGAAGGTCCGAGGTCGAATGTCCTGTACCACAGAAGTGTCCCCAACTGGGAGACAACACTTCTCTCTGTTGATTGTTGTGTGGTGCCCATTCATCCTTTGCTGTAGCCTTTGCTCGGTTTCCCCAATGTACCATGCCTCCGGGCGCCCTTGCTTGCAACGTATAAGATAGACAATGTTGGCTGAGTCACATGAGTACCTGCCACGTACATAGTGGGAGGTGTCCTCACATGTAATGGTGATAACCATGTCCACACTCTGACACGTCTTGCAGCGCCTACCATGACAGGGTTGTATGAAGTTGTCCTGAGAGCTGGGCAGCTTGCTACGAACAATGATCTGTTTGAGGTTTGGCGGTTGTTTAAAGGGAAGTAGTGGAGGTGTGGGGAAGGTCTTGGCGAGGTGCTCAACTTCATTGATAATGTGTTGCAGGTCACGAAGAACATGGCATAGTTTTTCAGCTCCTGGGAAGTACCGAACAACGAAGGGTACCCTGTTGGTTGCCCCAGCAAGGTACCACAATGACTTCCTTACCAGATAGACATGTGCTGCAACCGACAGGGTACCCTTCGTTGTTCAGTACTTCCCAGGAGCTGAAAAACTGCACCATGTACTTGGTGACCTGCAACTCAATATCAATGAGTATGAGCACCCCGACAAGACCTTCCCATACCTCCACTGCTTGCCTTTAAACAACCGCCAAACCTCAAACAGATCATTGTTCAGAGCACATTGCCCGGCTCTCAGGACAATTCCATACAACCCTGTCAAGGTAGGCGCTGCAAGATGTGTCAGAGTGCGGAGATGGATACCACCATTACACATGCGGATACCTCCCACTATGTACGTGGCAGGTTCTCATGTGACTCAGCCAACGTTGTGTATCATATACGTAGCAGGCAAGTATGCCCTGAATCATGGTATATTGGGGAAACCGAACAAAGGCCACGGAAATGGATGAATTGGCACCACACAACAATCAACAGACAGGAGTGTTGCCTCGCAGTTGGGGAACACTTCAGTGGTCCAGGGCATTTGACCTCGGACCTTCAGGTGACCATCCTCCAAGCCGAACTTCGGGACAGGCAACAGGGAAAAGTGGCCGAGCAGAGGCTGATAGTTAAGTTCCATACCCATAACGAGGGCCTCAACTGGCTCCTTATGTTCATGTCACACTACAGGTGACGACCATTGCACTATATACACATCTACACACAGACACATCTACACACACACACACACTACACAAACACAGAGCCACTCCTATACACATATATACACACGGAAGGCACACACACACACTCTTACAGACACACACCCTCCCCACACTCACTCATGCATCCTCTCAGAGACATAGGCCACTCTACACTCATGCGCACTCTACACTCTCTCTCACAGACACACACAACCCCCCAGCCCAGACACACACACACACACACACACTCTCCCACACTCACACCTACACCCCTCACAGACTTAAGGCACTCTACACTCACTACACACATATACACTCTCTCTCACACTCACAACCTCCAACCCAGACAGACACACAAACAGACTGACATAAAGATCCACAAGCACACATATATTTTGTGGGGTGAATTTGTAATTGCAGAGTACATTATACTTTGCTCAAAAACTGCATGAATAAGTGTAAAACTCTGTTATCTCACTTTTTAGATTAGAATCATCTAAACATCATGGCATAGACAGAGCGCTAACACCTTCGACATATTGTCTAGCTAACACCAATTGTTACATTTAACCTGAGGAAGCAACTTTTTTTTACGAAAAGTTGTTTTTGATTTACACACGAAAGAAGTGAAACTATCATGGTATTCGAACAGATGAAAGACTCAATACACGGTCAAGGTAATTTTCAATGTATAATTTCAGTTACATCACACTGTAAATGTTTGTTATAAATTCTGTGCCTTACAATTGTGTCCTCCACAATCACCTGATGAAGGAGCGACGCTCCGAAAGCTAGTGTGCTTCCAGTTAAACCTGTTGGATTATAACCTGGTGTTGTGTGATTTATAACTTCACAGTATGGGTGGTAGAATAGACCAGGGAAGTATAGTTGAACGAATATTAATTCACAGTTAAGGGAACTACTGGAGAAAACACGGAAGGATAAAATTGAACTCCAATCAGAGTAGCAAGATCGGATCAGAGATAATCATCATGATTTTATCAGAAGGAAGTCAAATCTAATGAATTTGATTGAATTGGTTTGAGGAGGTCACTTATTTAGTATTGCAGCAAGGCCTTCGACAAAGCCCCATATGGGAAACTTTAAAATAAAGTAAAATCTCATGGAATCAAGGATAACGTGACAAGTTACAACGAAAAGTTTCTTAGTGTCAGGGGTCAGAGGGTGGTGGGATAATGCGGTTTGTGTGACTGGAGACCAATGTCCCCTGGTGTACCACAGGGATAAGTGCTGTGTCCCTTATTATTTGTGGTTTTCATAAATGGTGCAGATGTGAATGAAGGGGTTGGGTGAAAGGGGTGGGGATTGTGATAAGCAAGTTTGTGTTTGCCTGGTTGATTGGCAATGAGGAGAAAGGTCTTATGTTACAGAAAGGTACAGATGGAATGGTCAGATGGTCAGATCAATGGCAGATGGAACATAACCCTGATAAATATGAGGTGATGCACAGTGGAAGAAGGAACCAGACAGGGGAGTAATCAATGAATGGCAGCACATTGGGAAGCTCAGTTCGTTCTTCTCCACACATCACTGAATGGGACTGAGCAGGGTAATGGACTAGCTAAGAACTGGACCTTGGCTGTAGCGTTAATCAATCGGGGTGTAGATTATAAGAAATATACACAGCATTGGTTAGGTCAAGATGGAGTACTGTATGTAGCTCTGGAAGCCACTTAAAAGGAAGGGTATGGTTGTACTGGATGGTATGCAGAGGAGATTCACCAGGATGTTCCCTGGGATGGAGCATATCGCTATGGAGAGAAACTGGATAAGCTCGGGTTGTTTACATTGGAGCAGAGAAGGCTGAGGGGGATGTGATTCAGAAGGCAACGATTATGAGAAGCATGGACGTGGGTGGATAAACAGCAGCTGTTCCTTTTAGTCAGAGAGTTGAGAACAAGCGAGAACACTTTTAAAGTGAAGGGTTTGAGAATTAGAGAAAATTTGAGGTTTGTTCTTCGCCCAGAAGCTGTTAGGGTCTGGAATTCACTTCCTGAGAGCGGAGGTATCACAGGTAGCCTCATAACCATCAAAAAGTACTTGGACGAGCACTTGGAAGTGTCATAACATTTCCTGCTATGGGCCTGTTGTTTCAAAGTGGGACTAATATAGGTTGTGCTGTATTTCTGTTGGTCTATGCTCCTGTGAGTATATGGTGTGGAAGGTAAATTATTGAGGAGCAAAAGGCAGGAATTGATGGGTTTCTGAAGAGTATATTCACAAAGTTTATAAGAGTGAACTGTAATAGCTCGTCAAATCATGTCAATGTGAGAAGTATGAGAAAACAAGTGCAGCTTCCTTACAATCTGAAACCAGAGAATGGAGAATGGGTAACGGAAATGGCAGAACAATGAAACAGCTACTTCAGGTCTGTCTTCACAGAACTTTCAAACAATACGAGGAAAACCAAGTCGGGTGTGGCAAAAAGGTTCGAGTACATGAAGCATAGAACATAGTAAATAAAAGATTTAGGAGAAATTATTGGGACTGAAAATAATGGTCACAGACAACGGTAACACGGATTTATGAAATGGGGATTATGTTTGAGAAACGGTCTGGGAGACAAGAACTTGAATTTTCAGGAAAGTTTTGGTAAAGCTAGTTTGCAAAATAAAATCTGAGTAAATTGGGGCGAATATATGACCATGTTTCCAGAATGGGACAGCTGGCAGGAAGAAGTAAATAGAAATAAATAGGCTCGTCAAACAACAGCCTGACATTGTCTGTAAGATATGATTCTGTGAGTATGACTATATCCCAGACAACCCATCACCTTCCCGGATATCTCCTGTCTCACCAGCAGAACAGACAGAGAACAGCCAGGGAATTCCTAGAGGCATGGCACTCATCCACAGACACAATCAATGAGCACATCGACCTGGACCCAATATACCGACCACTGCAGCGGACAGCTGGAACTGACAACCGGAAGCGGCAGAGACAAACCACTACAAATGCCGGAGGAAACATCACAGAAGCGCTTCACAGGAGGCTCCCAAGCACTGACGATGTCACCTAGAAAGGGGATGAAACATCTGCAACACAAATTCCCAGCTCGGCGAACAGAACCACAACAACAGGCACCCGAGCTATAAATCTTCTCACAAACTTTGAATTAGTAATTATTAGTGGTTATTAGAATTAGTAACAGATACAGCAGAAGTGATGGCAGAGTGGGATACAATTGGAAGGGAATTGCTCTGGGAGTCCTCAACAGTGACTCCGTATCCCATAGGTCTCGAGGCGTTAGTTTACACATGGGAAAGAAAACCTCCTGCTGATTACCATGTACCAGTCTCTCTTAACTGATGAATCAGTACTCCTCCATGCTGACCAACACTTGGAGGAAGCCCTGAGCGTGGCAAGGACACAAAGTTGTACTCTGGGTGGGGGATTTCAATGTCCACCACCAAGTGTTGCTCAGCTGCAGCATTACAGATCGAACTGGTCGGGTTCTACAGAACATAACTGCTAGACTGGGTCTGCCGCAGTTGGTGAAGGAACTAACGAGACATATTTGATTTCATTCGTACTAATCTGCCAGTTGCAGAAGTATCTCTCCATGACAGTATCTGTAAGAGTGACCATCGCATAGTCACTATGGAGACAAAGTCACACCTTCACATTGAGAATAGCTTCCATCATATTGGGTGGCACTATTACTGTACTAAATGGGACAGACTTCGAACAGATCTAGCAGTTCAATCCTGGGTTTTCATATGGTGTTGTGAGTCATCAATAGCAGCAGAATTGGACTCCCGCACAATCTCATGGCCTGGCATATCCCCCTTGCAACAATTACTATCAAGCCAGAGAATAGACTCTGATTCAATGGAGTGTGCAGGAGCAGCACCAGCCATTCCTGAAAATGAGGGGACAGCCTGACGAAACCACCAAACAGGACAACATGTGGTTCTTCCACATCTCGTGGAGAAATGATAGGGACAATTAAACAAGTCATTGGAGAAGGAGATTCCACAAATATCTCCATCATTAATGATGCAATATCCTAGCTCATCATTGCAAAAGATAAGGTTGATGCATACTCAACAATCTTCAGTAAGAAATGCTGAGCGCATGATCCATCTTGGCCTCCTTCAGTGGTCCTCAGTAATTCAGTTACCAGTCATCAGCAATTCCATTTAATCCATGCAATATCCAGAAACGGTTGTAGACACTGGATACTTCAAAGGGTACATACCCTGACTACATTCTGGCAATAGCACTGAAAACATGTGCTATAGAACTTGCCACTTCCCTAGCCAAGCAGTTCCCATACAGTTACAACAACGACATTTACCCGATTGTGTGGAAAAGTACCCAAGTATCTGCTATACATAAAGAGCAGAAAAAATCCAATCCGGCCAATTACCAACCCATCAGTCTACTATCTATCATGGAAGGTGTTAGTGCTTTCAAGCAGCACCTGCTCAGCAATACCCTGGTCAATGACGCCAGTTTGGACTCTACCAGAGCCGCTCAGCTTCTGACCTCATTCCCACAAACATGGACAAAAGCGCTGAATTCCAGAGGTGGGGTGAGAGTGACAGGGCTTTAAATCAAAGCTGCCTTCGACCAAGTGTGGCATCAAGTGACCTTAGCAAAACTGGAATCAATGGGTATCCAGGTTAAACTCCCCGCTCGTTAGAATCGTACCTGACACATAGGAAGATGGTCATGGCTGATGAAGGTCAGTCAACTCAGCTCGAGGACAAGTCTGTAGGAATCACTAGAGCAGCGGCTTAGGCCGAAGCATCTTCAGGTCTGCTTCATCAATGGCTTGCCTCTATTATAATGTCAGAAGTGGGGATGTTCGCCAATGATATCACAATGTTCAGCAACATTTGTGGCTCCTCAGAACTGAAGTAATCCATGTCCAAATGAGACAAGGTTTGGACAGTATCCAGGCTGACAAGTGGCAAGTAATATTCAGGCCATACAAATGCCAGACGGTGACCATCACCACTAAAATACAATCTAACCTGCCCCTTGGCATTCAATGGTGCTACCATCACTGAATCCCCCAGTATCAAAATCCTGGGGGATAAACATTGCTCAGAAACTCACTGGACTCGCCCACATAAACACAGTAACTACAAGAGCAGGTCAGAAGCAAGGAATACTGCGGCGAGTAACTCACATCCTGACTTCCAAAAGCCTGTCTATTATCTACAATGCATAAGTGTGATAGAATACTCCCTATTTTCCTGGATGATTGCAGACCCAACAACACTCAAGAAGCTTGATACCATCCTGGACATAACAGCCAGTTTGAGTGTCGTTTCATCCACAGTACTCCACCATCAACGCTCAGCAGCAGCAGTGTTTTACAATTTGCACTGAAATGGTTCACCAAAGATCCTCAGACACCCTCTTCCCAACTCACGACCACGTCTATCCAAAAGGACAAGGGCAGCAGATGTATGGGAACACCACCATCTTCAAGTTCCCTTCCAAGCCATTCACCATCCTGATTTGGAAATATATCACCTTCCCTTCACTGCAACTGGGTCAGAATCCTGGGATTCCCTCCCAAATGGCATTGTGGGACAGGTGGACTGCAGCAATTCAACAAGGCAGCTCACCACTACCTGCTCAAGGGCGACTAGGGACGGGCAATAAATGCCGGCCCAGCCAGTGACACCCAGATTCACGAAATAAATAAATCAGAAAAATAAAATGAACACAGGAAGGTTACTGAGGTATCGCAGGGATCGGTGCTCGGGCCCCACTGTTCACAAAACGCATTAAGCATTTGGTTGCGGGTATGAAATCCCAGCCTGCTAACAGCACTAAAGGATGTGGGATTGTGAGTGGGCGAGGAGGTTGTAAGAAAAGCTCCAAGGTGACTGAGACAAGTGGAGTGAATGGGCAAATACGTTGCAGATGGAGAGTAAGGTGGGTCGAGGTGACGGTGTGCCCTTTGGTGGGAACAAGCGATTGGCAGCCTATGCTTGAACCATGTTGATCTACAAAGCGATGTATACTCCTTTTTGTTGTTTCCTTCTGAGCAGCCCTCCAAGGTCCCTGCTGCACAGTGAGGTCTCAACCCAGAGGTCAGTTGACCAGTGTACACAGACCCTCCAAGGGGGGAGTTGTAATATTGAAAATGATCTGGATCTCCCTGTACACCAGTCACTGAAAACAATATTGCAGGAACAGAAAGTAGTTAGGAAGGTAACTGGTGCATTGACCTTAATTTCAGGTGGATTTGAGTCCAGCAAAAAGGGTCTCTTACTGCAGCTGTACAGGGCCTTGTTGGGACCACATCTTGAACATTGTGCAGTATTGTGTGCAGTTTTGGTCTCCTTACCGAATAAAGGACAAACCTGACATTGAGGGAATGCAGTGAAGGATGGCCAGACTGATCTCTGGGATGACAGGCTTGTTGTGGGAGCAGAGTTTGGGGCAACTAGGCCTGTATTCCATGGGCTTTAGGAAAATGAGTGGAGATTTCAGTAACATATATAACGGACAGGGTGAGACAGATTGGAAGCAGGAATGATAATTCCCCTGACTGGTATGTCTAAAACAAGGGGCCAAAGTATTAGATACAGACAGGACACTCTGCATTGAGATGAGAATAAATGTCTGGACTCAGGCACTGGTGACCCTGGGGAATTCGCTCACACCTGGTAGCCAAGACACTGTATATAAATAAGGATTTAGAGACAGTAAAAGGATGGTGGGAGAGCAGGAGTACGGTGTGGAAATAAAGGGCCAGCCATCATTATGCTGAATTGGGTAGCAAACTTGATGGACCAAAGGGAGTACTGCATTTCTTATTTTATAGCTCTCCAAGGTTACTCACGTTAATGGATATATTCATAGTGTGGGATAAGAGCATTGAGGAGATGTTTGAACATGAACTAGAATGGGTGAGGCTCAATGTGTTTTGCAACCTCCTCCTTTACCGGTGTTTCTGTGTAGTGTGTGGGAAAGTTGTCACAAACTCTCAGATGTTAGGAAGAACGTCTCTGCAATATCAACAGGATTGTGTTTACCGTTCCCTTTTCCGATACCGAGGCTGGTGCCGGGTGTTCTGTCTCGTTTTATCCTTTAAGAGCTTGGAGCAGTTTGAAACAATAGATTATTTTGCTTGGCCGACTCAGAGACCATTGAAACGTTTATCATATATCTGTGTGTCTGGAGTCACGTTTAGGACAGACCAGGAAAGCACGGGAGATTCACTTCCTGAAAGTCCTTGGGGAAGCAAATCCGTGTTTGCAATCGATATTGGTTTCAAGGTCATATTACTGACACCAGATTTTGCATCTTAATATTTTATTAATTATTTTAAACATCCACCCGCTGCCAGACCATTAGCCTGATCTGGATTAGTAATCCAATGACATTTCCATAACAGCCCCATCTCTACATGGGGACATATCAGAGACAACACTGAGCTAGTTATTTCTGTGCTGCTTGACAGCTCTGTCAAAAAGAACTCCCACCAACTTGACTATCGTGACTGTCCCGAGGGAATGGTAATCGGTCAGATTGTAATTATTCCCCTCTTAGGGGACCGGACATAGCTGAGTAATTTTCCACATTGCCAGGGAGATGTGAGAGTTGGAGCTGGAATGAAACAGCTTCCCCAAGGACACGGCTTGTTGTGCAGCACAAGTCTTCAGTTTGATCGCAGGAATGGGGTCAGGTCCCATTGCCTTTGTCGTATCTACTGTGTGTTCGGCTGTTTCTTCATGTCATTGGCAGCGAATCAGATTGATTAAACACTGGCAACTGTGGTTCTGTGGGCATCATGGCGAGAGTGAGGTGGATCATCGACTCAACACTTCTGGCTGAGGATGGCACAGATACTACATCCTTGTCTTTTACACTGATATGAAGGTCTGTTCCATTATCTAGGATGGGGATGTTTGTGGATCCCTTTCCTCCAGTCATTTGTTTAATCATCCATCACCATTTATGACTGAATGTGGCAGGACTGCGGAGCTTTGATCAGATCGGTTGCTCAAGTGCGGTAACATTAATTGGTTAGCATAAATAGACAATAGACAATAGGAGCGGGTGTAGGCTATTCCGCCCTTCGAGCCTGCACCACCATTCAATATGATCATGGCTGATCATCCTTAATCAATATCCTGTTCCTGCCTTATCTCAATAACCCTTGATTCCATAATCCTTGAGAGCTCTATCCAACTCTTTCTTAAATGAATCCAAAGACTGGACCTCCACTGCCCTCTGAGGCAGAGCATTCCACACAGCCACTACTCTCTGGGTGACGAAGTTTCTCCTCATCTCTGTCATAAATGGTCTACCCATATTTTTAAGCTGTGTCCTCTGGTTCAGCACTCACCCATCAGCAGAAACATGTTTCCTGCCTCGAGAGTGTCCAATTCTTTAATAATCTTATATGTCTCCATCATATCCCCTCTCAGTCTTCTAAACTCAAGGGTATACAAGTCCAGTCGCTCCAGTCTTTCAGTGTAAGGTAATCCGCCATCTCAGGAATTGACCTCGTCAACCTACGCTGCACTCCCTCAATAGCCAGAATGTCTTTTCCCAAATTTGGAGACCAGAATTGCACACAGTACTCCAGGTGTGGTCTCACCAGGGCCCTGTACAGCTGCAGAGAAACCTCTTTGCTTCTATACTCAATCCCTCTTGACATGAAGGCAAGCATGCTATTCGCCTTCTTCACTACCTGCTGAACCTGCATGCATACCTTCATTGACTGGTGTACAAGAACACCCAGATCTTTCTGTACTGCCTAAATTGATTCCAGTTAGATAGTAATCTGCCTTCCTGTTCTTGCCACCAAAGTGGATAACCATACATTTATTCACATTAAACTGCATCTGCCATGCATCTGACCACTCACCTAACTTGTCCAGGTCACCCTGTAATCTCCTAATATCCTCATCACATTTCACCCTGCCACCCAGCTGAGTATCATCTGCAAATTTGCTAATGTTATTGCTAATACCATCTACTATATCATTAACATATATTATAAAAAGCTGCGGTCCCAGTTCTGATCCCTGTGGGACCCCACTGGTCAGTGCCTGACATTCTGAAATGGAGCCGTTTATCACTACTCTTTGTTTCCTATCAGCCAACCAACTTTCAATCCAAGTTAATACTTTGCCCCCAATACTATGCGCCCTAAGTGTGCTCACTAACCTCCTATGCGGGACTTCATCAAAAGCTTTCTTATAGTCCAGGTACACTACATCTCCCTCGTCCATCTTCAGAGTTACATCCTCAAAAAATTCCAGAAGATTAGTCAAGCATGATTTCCCCTTCATAAATCCATGCTGACTCTGACCTATCCTGTTTCTACTATCCAGATGTGTCGTAATTTCATCCTTTATAGTAGACTCCAGCATCTTTCCCACGACTGAGGTCAGACTAACTGGTCTATAATTTCCTGCTTTCTCTCTCCCACCTTTCTTAAAAAGTGGCACAACCTTAGCCACCCTCCAATCTGCAGGAACTGATCCCGAATCTATCGATCTCTGGAAAATAATCACCAACGCATCCACGATTTCTCGAGCCACGTCCTTCAGTACCCTGGGATGTAGACCATCAGGCCCAGGGGACTTATCAACCTTCCAACACCAATTCCTGGCAAATATAAATTCCCTTCAGTTCAGGTTCTTCAGCCACTGTTACCTCAGGGAGATTGCTTGTGTCTTCCCCAGTGAACACAGATCTGAAGTACCAATTCAATTATTCTGCCATTTCTTTATTCCCCGTAATATTTCCCCTGTTTCTGTCTTCAAGGGCCCAATTTTAGTCTTAACCATTTTTTTTTGCCTTTCACATACCTAAAAAAACTTTTACTATCCTCCTTTATATGATTAGCCATCTTAAATTCGTACCTATTTTTTTCTCTGCGTATTTTCTTCTTGGTAATCCTCTGTTGTTCTTTCCAGTCCCCCGTTTTCCCACTTATCTTTGCTATGTTATACTTTTTCTCTTTTAACTTTATATGATTCTTAACTTCCCTCGTCAGCCAAGGCCACCCATGCCTCCTCCTCCTAGGATCTTTCTTCCTTTTTGGAATGAACTGATCCTGCAACTTCTGCATTATGCACAGAAATATCCGCCATTGTTCCTCCACTGTCATCCCTGCTAAGGTATTGCACCATTGAACTTTGGCCTGCTCCTCCCTCATAGCTCAATAGTTCCCTTTATTAAACTGAAAAATTATCACTTCCGACTGTACCCTCTCCCCTCAAATTGCAGATTGTATTATGGTCACTACTTCCCAATGGCTCCTTCACTTCGAGGTCCCTGACCAATTCTGGTTCGTTGCACAATACCAGATCCAGAATTAACTTCTCCCAGGTCGGCTCCAGCACCAGCTGTTCTAGAATCCATCTCTGAGGCACTCCATAAAGTCTCTTTCTTGCGGTGCAATACCATCCTGATTCTCCCAGTCTACCTGATGTTGATATCCCCTATAACAACTCTAGCAACATATTTGCGACAGGCCAATTTCAGCTCCTGATTTAACTTACTTCCGACATCCAGACTCCTTTTTTGGGGCGTGTGGGTAACTCGCAAGAGGGTATTTTTACCCTTAGTATTTCTGAGCTCTATCCACACTGACTCTACATCCCCTCATTCTACGTCCCCCCGTGCAAGGGACTGAATATCATCCCTTACCAACATGGCCACCCCACCCCCTCTGCCCGTCATTCTGTCCTTACAATAGCACGTGTAGCCTTGAGTATTAATTTCCCAAGCCCTGTCCACTTGAAGCCACGTCTCAGTTATCCCCACAATACCGTATCTGTAAATTTCCAAAAGAGCCTCAAGCTCATCCATCTTATTTCTAATGCTTCATACATTCATATATGGTATTTTTAATTTGTTACTGCCCTGACCCTTCCCATCAACTCCTATTTCACTCAACCTTACAGCATGATCTCCTTCTGAGTTTCCTGCCTCATTGATACAGTTGTCTTTCTTGACTTCCCTTGTTCTAACTTTCCCTCCAATTTCCTTCTTAAACATCCAGTTTGTCCCCTCCCCACACCCCCCCCCCCCCAACCCCCGCTTCTTAGTTTAAACATAGCTGAGTTGCAATAGCAGACCTGCCAGCCAGAATGCTGGTCCATAACCTATGATGGTGCAAATCGTCTCTCTTGTAGAATTTATGCTTCCCGCAAAATATTCCCCAGTGATCCAAGAATTTAAATCCTTGCTTCCTGCAGCAGTTCCCCAACCACACGTTCAAGTCCATTATCTCCCTGTTTCTGGCCTCACCAGCCCTAGGAACTGGAAGCAAACCGGAGATAACCACCTTGGACGTCCTGCTTTTCAGCCTTCTTCCTTGTTCTCCGAAGTCCCGCTGTAGTATGTTCCTCCTCTTCTTCCCGACATCATTTGTGCCGACATATACCACCACCTCTGGCTCTTCACCTTCGCCCTGGAGGATTTCCTGCACTCTGTTTGTGATGTCTTTAACCCTGGCACCAGGAAGGCAACACACCATCCTTAAGTCCCGTCTGCTGCCACAAAAACCCCGGTCAGTTCCTCTCACTATGGAGTCCCCTATTACCACGGCTCTGTGTGACTCTTCTGCTCTGCTTCCATGCCAACTTTTGATTGACAGACCTGGCCGCCTCGTGGACTGGCAGTGTCATCTGTCTCTACTGTTTCCAAAAGTTTCAACTTGTTCCTGACAGGTACTTCCCCCGGGGTCTCTTGCACCCGTCTCCCCTCTGCCTTACTCATTGTCTGCTCTCCTTTGCTCTCTTCTGGTACGATTAGCGTAATAACCTCGCCGAAGGTCTTGTCCAGAAAGATCTCCTTCTCTCGGATGAGCCTAAGGTCCTCGAGTTCTTTCATCAGTGCTGCAATATGCTCTGTCAGTAGCTGAACGTGCACACACTTTCCACACTTATACAAGCCAGACACACCAGAGTCGTTGACCTCCCACATCAAGAACGTAGCAAACTGAACCAGCTTGGCAGTCATGTCTTCACCCTCTTCAACTGTGGCGTAATCACTTCCACTTAAATAGCAATCACTTACCTTCCCGACCGGCTTTGCGTTCCGACTTCACTTCCGCCCAGCTCCTGCCTCTCTGATGCGAAAAGCAGGTTTAGGTTCACGTGGTTCTGACCCTGACATGTTCACCCACAGTCACTACTGATATATAGATCGTGTTGATTGTAATGTCAGACTGAGGAGATTATCCCTGGGTAAAATATAAAAGGTGGTGCTTGAATGGTATTCTGCTTCTCGTGCTGCTGTGGTCTCCAGCACTACATGGATATGCAGTTTTGAGCCGCAATATCTGAAATGCAATTCTGCTCTCTGTCCCCTAGTTCACATTGAGACTCATTCACCCATCAGCCCTGTACTCAGTGACCTACTCTGGTTTCTGATGTGGAAATACTTGCATTTTCATATTCTCATTCTGCTGAGGTCATGTTTCCAATCTGACACATTCCGTAAGAACATTTAACTGATTTTATTCAATTGTTAAATTCACCTGAATCTTTTCCCTTGAGTAATCCCATCTTCTGGGTTTAAGTTGAATGTGTTTCCCTCTGTTTCTCTCCCTGACAATGAATAAGAGCTCTGCAGTGTCAGGGATGCCAGCCTGATGTAGTTTCAGAGCCAATGAATTCTCTAGATTCCCAATCCTCTTCACCACATTGTATGTTTCCTCTTTTGCTTCGATGCCTTGTCACTCATGGATGCCTTGTCCTCCCATGAATATGATTCATCTTTTTTGGGAGAATTTCTGATATCCTCCGAATTATCCAACATAAATTCCTGCCATTGTAGCTCCGTGGTCTTCCCTGCTTGGCTCCCCTTCCAATTAACTTTAGCCAGCTTCTCCCTCATATCTTTGTAGTGATATTGCTCAATTATAATCACAATACATCAAGAAGAGTGCAACAGATATAAATCGAAATAAGGTGTTTTGAGAGATGGGACATAAAGAATAATTGGCAATTTTTTTGACTAGATACAAAGAGAGAGCAAGAGAGAGGATATAGATGGGGACATGTGAAAAATGAGTAAACTAGATTATTGAAAGTAATAGATGCACATCCCTCAATGTTTTGGCAATTCCTGTGTGCTGTGGTACTTTCTACAGTCCATTTATAACAGAGTAATGTGTTCAAATGGTGGGTCTGATGCCAGAATTTTTATCTCCAATGATATGACAGACACTAGCTTTGGAATGCACCCAGCAGGCAAATATATTGAAGTCCCAGTAGAAAGGGGATTAATGGAAATAGGTTGGGACACCAGAAGAAAGAATGTACAACACACAACCTGATAAGAATGTGAAGTTAGAGTAGAGAATTCCAGAAAAGGATGGAACACTGCGAGAAGGGGAACATGTCACATTACATGAGCATCAAATAATGTTTTATAAATTTTATACATCATGTGCATCATTTTTCAATAACTGTGTCTCCGTTGTTCATTTAGAATGTGTTGTGCACATATGAAAAATATCTGCACACACACATTGATTAAGCAATGTATACAAAATCATTTTTCTGCCTTTGTAATGGTCCTGTTTGCATGTTACCAGGATACATGAACACCAACTGGCCACCAAAATACATGACCCATTATCACTATATTCCATAATACAGACAGAGAAGGGCATCACTTTGACTGGAACAACACACACACATACGAAGACACGCAAGGACGTTCTCAGAGGAATGGCATTCTAACCAGAAGTCCATCAATAAATGCATCAATTTGGATCCTATCTACCTTCTCTACTAATAAAAAACCGGAAATGACATCACCCACCTTCGGGAAGAAAAACCCATAAATAGAGAGACAGGACAAACCACCAGCGCTTCAGCGGAAACTCTCACTGATGATGTCACCTAATCATGGTGACGAAACATCTGAAAACAAATATTCATGCTCAGTGAGCTAACTTGCATACATATAAATTATTATTTTTCGTTAATTAGTGGAATTTAGGAGTTCTCTGTCACCCACCTTTTATCAGATTATGATGCGAGGTGAGCTTTTCTGGATGTGTTGTTTTAATTAACAGAGGGGTTCGACATTGATGTCATCACAGTTTGGGGCCTTGCTGGGGACTTGGACAGACTTGAACAGATTTGTGGTACAAAAGGTCCCAGCAGATTCCAATACATTGCAATTAGTGACCTGGATCTTCACATAAAACCGTTAGGAAAATTCATTTAATTTTGTTAACTTGTGGTTGGTTAAAGTAAAAGTGAAAGAATTGTTTTATTTTAACATAACTAAAGAGGTTCCCAAATTTGCCAAGGAAGTTTACAAAGTCAGAGCAAGGAATATGTTTATAATTAGCAAATAGGTTGGAATTGGGTCTAACCAGGGACAAAAGGGAAGCTGACATTGTAACGGAGATGGTCAAGCACTTTGGTGTGTCCGAGAAACAGGCAACTGCAGTAGGGTTAGAAAGAAACTTAAATTTCAAATCTGGCAACTGGAGTTAGAAGGTGAAAATAGGGACGGAAACAGAGAGAGAACAAAGGGAATGGGTAAGAGAGGAAAAGAGAGAGATAATTTGAATTTCGGAAGTTGGGAAGTTAAATGAACAGGATCGAGATGAAGGGATGTATACAGCTATGATAATACCTTGTCATATTTCGGTGAGAAAAATGTAAATATCTGTTTTTATTTCATTTGAAAAACAAAATGGCTCAGCAGATGGTGTGTCCAGTGACCTTGTGGGTAACGCTCATTCAGACCATGCCGGTGGGCACAGGAGTGAGGTATTTGCAGCACTGGCAGATGAGGGGTCAAGAGATTAGTCAGATGTCAGACTGGCTATTTTGGTTGGTTATGAATTGGTACAAGAAGAATATAGGCAGAGGTTCAGAAATATAGAGACGGAACCAGGTCAGGCTTATGTTGAGTTTGGAAGAATTAAACACAGTCATTTTGGTAGACCTTAAAAATGGATAAGACCTGTGAGGCTCGAAGGGAGATTATTCTGCTGGAAGAGTTTAAAGACGCACTTCCAGAGATGGTAAAAATTCATGTGAATGAATAGAAATTTCAAGAAGTGAGAAGCGTGGCTGAACCGGTAGGTAAATACGCATTGGTGCATGAGATGAAATTTAGCTTCTGGGAGGAGTTTCATCCTGTGAAGGATAGAAACTGGGAGAAGGGGAGATCACACACTACAAAGCGAACAGTAGCGCACAATAGTTTACTATAGGTGAAAAAAGAAGCCCAAGGGAGTTGAAAGGAGGTGAAAGGCCTATGGTGTTCTCACTATTAGGGAGTGAAACACATACAATTACAGTGCCCATGGTCTAAAAAAGGCACTGGCAAAAGGAGCTTTCACTGCAGTAAGCTGGGACACACCGTGCTGGGGGTTGAAGGAAGACCCTTTGGGAAAAGGTGTGGTAGAAGAGGCTAAGCCAGTGGCATTAGTGAAACTGTTAAAGGAGACCCCAAGTCTCCAAGGAGCTGTAGGAGAGTGCACAGCCTAGGTACAGAGTCAGTGACTGGGCTCTATAAAGAATTCGCCTCTATGGATAAAGTTTACTCAGAAGGTGGGGGCTGGAGGTGTGTGGGAGGACGATAAATTATAAATTTTCTGAGACACGGGATCTGCTCTGTCGCTAATAGTTGAGAAGTGAGGTGCCAGAAAAGCACAATAGATCAGGCAGCATCTGAAGAGCAGGACAATCTACATATCAGGTTTAAACCCATCGTCAGGAATGTGGCAGGGGGTCAAGGGGGCTGAAAGATAAATAGGAGGGTAGGAGCTGGACTCGCGGGAGGATCACTGGGAGGGCGATAAGAAGATGTTGGTGGGAGTGATAGTGATATGTCGGAGGAGGGGGGAGTGAATAGGTGGGAAGGACGATGGACAATTAAGACCGTTCAAGAGGGCACCGCTAATTTGAATGGTTGGATCTGGCATAAGGTTGTAGGAGGGAGGATTTGGAAACTGGTGAAGTTGATGTTGATGCTGTATAGTTTAAGGGGTCCAGCTGTCCTACCACCTATCCACTTCACCCTCCTCTCTGACCTATCACCATCACACCCCACTTGCATCTACTTATCGCCTTGCAACCTACCTTCCACCCATCTCCACCCCCACCCTCCTATTTATTTCTCAGCCCCCTTCCCCTTTATTACCCGCCCCCACTTATCTGATGAAGGACTTGTGCTTGAAACGTCAACTCTCCTGCCTCCCGGATACTGCCTGATCTGCTGTGCTTTTCCAGCCCTACACTTTTCAACTCTCATCTCCACCATTTACAGTCCTCACTTTCTCTCAGTCCATAATAGCAAGAGATGGAAGGATTTTCACTCTTTCTGACATGTTACTCAAGAGTGTGATAATTTGTGGAATTGGGACAGAAATTAAGGTTGGGGACAGAAACATCACATTGGAGTGCCAAATCAGGATTGGGGAAGTAACAGTGAGAGTGAGTGACAGAGTGTCAGTTCCAGGAATACAGTTTGTTCTTGTGAACGATTTAATAGGATCCAAGGTGGGAGAGACCTCTGATGGTGGAGAAGTCAAATGAAAACTAGGGAACTGAGGAGTTAAAAGAAATATAGCCAGGAATTTTCCAGACTGTGTAGTAACAACATCCCACTGTCATAAGTTACAGCAGGAAGGAAAAACGAAAGAAAACGACAAAGGAGTTGATGTTCAGGTAACTGACACCCTGTGTGATGTCACGGTGCAGGAAAACACCTGAACGTGGAGAAAAACGTGCAGAAGGGAAATGGGCCAAAATGTACTAGATCGTTTGACTGGTAGCATACCGTGTTACAGTTAGCACATGAACTAACTGCAGATGGTCACCTAGGTGTACGGAAGACTCAGGCTAAGGTGCAGAAGCATTTCTAGTGGCCTGGAATGCTCAAGGGCGTGATTATCTTTTGTTTTACATGTCATACATGCCAAATGGTAGGTAAGTCACAGGCAATAATAAAACCAGCACCTTTGTTGCCAATTCCTGCATTCGAAGAACCTTTCACGTGGGTTCTGATTAATTGTGGAGCTCCCCTTTCTAAAGTAAAAGTGGAAACCAACATTTGCTGACCATAATGGATGTGTCGACCAGATTTCCAGAGGCAATTCCATTATGGAGTGTTAAGGTGAAAAGGGAGGTAGAGGAGTTGGTAGCTTTTTTTACTCACTGTGGGCTCCGCAGAGAGATTCCGTCAGACCAAGGGTCTCATTTTACCCCTCAGCTGTTTAAGGAAGTCATGGTAAGCTTAGGCATACAGCACTTCAAATCAAGGGCGTCCCATCCTGAATCCCAGGGAACATTGAAAAGTTAGCATCAGACACTGAAGACTATGTTAACAGCGTACTGTCAGGGTTGGCCAAATGATTGGGATAAAGGTGTCCCAGTAAATTGCTTATCATCGAAGATGCCCCAAATAAATCTTTGAGTTAATCTTCGTACATGAAGTGAAATCCTTTGAATTTAATTAAATCTAAATTGACTGGACCGAAGTCGGAGATCTCACACTTGGATTATGTATGTGAGGTGAGAGAGACATTAGACCGAGTAGGTGAGTGAACTAAACAGCACCTGAAGAGGCCACAGCATAGAGTGAAGCAGATGGGGATGATCAGGATACCAAAGCCAACTGAATTAGAATACTACTGTTTGGACAGCTGGAAAGCAATCAAATTATGAGAATTATTGTATCATGTGGAGTAAGTGAACTCGGCATTTTGAACACTGGAGAGAGAGCTACTGCCATCCAAGAGCAGAGTAACTGCTGCAGAGCAGGAGTGCTAACTGACCATCTCAAACACTCTCTATCAAAGATACATGTTCATGACAAACCTACTTGCAGTAAAACAAAATGTGACCCAGGGAGATCAGCAGCTGGAAGAGTGAACACAGTGGGGAAAATAGAGAATGTGTGGTTTTGAGATTGTAATGTTTAATATGTGGGTTGGTGGAACAGCATATTTTTACAGAGTTGGAAACAGATAGTAAGTAGCAAAGAAAAGAGGGGCTTGTATTTGTGAACAGCCGTTGTTCAATACTAAAGTTAAGAAATTAATTTGTGATTTTTTTTGTTTAAATAGTGGAATGTAGGAGATCTGTGTCGCTCATATTTTAACAGATTACAAGGTGAGGCGAACTTTTCTGGGTGTTTGGTTTTAATTAACAGAGGGGTTCGAGTCCACCTTGTAAATGTCCATCCACGCTAACCCCATTTCCCTGCAGTTGGCCCATATCCTTCCAGTCCTTTCCTATCCACGTATTTTTCCAAATGCTTTTGAAATGTTGTTAATGTACCCCATCAACCACATCTGCTGGCAGCTCATCCATGTACCAGCCTCTGTGTGAAGAAGTGACCCCTCTGGTTCCCTTTTATTCCTTCCCCTTTAACCTTAAACTGATCCCATCTCGTCCTCGATTCTCTACACCTTGGAAAAAGACTGAGAGCATTAATCCTCTCCATACCCCTCATGATTTTAAGCAGCTGTATAAGGTCCCCCCTCAGTCTCCTACACTCTATAGCTTGTCCACCTCTCCCTATAACTCAGACCATTGGGTCCTGGCAACGTCCATGGGAATTTATTCTGCACTCTTTCTAATTTCATAAAATGCTCCCTATTACAAAGTGACAAAACCTGAACACAATACTCCAAGTGCGGCCTTACCAAAGTCCTCTGTAACTGCAACATAAATTCCCAACTTCCATACTCAATGTCTGGCCTGATGAAGGTCAGTGTGCCAAATGCCTTCTTCACTGCCCTGTCTACATGTGACTCCACTCTCAGAGAACCATGCACCTGAACACCAAGGTCTCACTGCCCACTACACCCCTTAAGGCCCTCCCATTCGCCGTGCAACTCCTACCTTGAGTTGAGTTTCCAAAATGCAAGACCTCACACATCTATATTAAATTCCATTTGCCATTTCTCGGCCCACTTCCCCACCTGATTAAGGTCCTGCTGCAATTTCTGATAAACTTCCTCACTGATCATGCTCCCACTTATTTTAGTGTCATCTGTAAATTTACTAATCATACCTTGTACATTCTCAACCAAATCATAGATAACAAACAGCCATGGACCCAGCCTCCAGTCTGACAAGCATCCTTCCACTAAACCATCTGCTTCCTATCATCAAGCCAACTGTGCATCCAATTGGCCAGTTCCCCAGCATTCCACGTGATGTAACTCTCCAGAGCAGCCTGCCATGTGGAACCTTATCAGAGGCCTTACTGATATCCATAGAGACTATGGTTACCACTCGGCCCTCATCAACCTGCTTGGTCACTTCATCAACGAACTCTAACAAATTTGGCGAGCATGATCTCCCACTCACAAGTCTATGCCGACTGCTCCGAATCAAACCCTGTGTAAGTAATGGGTGCAGTCAATGGTATGCTGTCCTTCATTGTAAGATGATTCAAGTACATAAGTAATGCCATCTTCCTGCTGTTGTAGGGCCTTGCTGAGAGCGTGGTTGGGACACTCCCTACGGATTTGATCTCCTTTGTAAGGAATGATGTCCTTACCACAGACACGCGTGATGGTATCACGAGGATAGAGTGAAGAAGCTGAGTGTTTAATCACTAGAGGTGTGAGAGAAGAAACGGTGACGTTAAACACGAGGAGTGGTAACGATCACTTACTTCCAAAAGAGACATGGACAGGGAGAGAAATTCCATACTTTATCCAGGATTGGTTGGTTTGATTTATTGTCATGTGTACCTCAGTACAGGGAAACACTTTATTTATGAGCAGTGGAGGGAGATCATAGAAAACATGGCCAGACAGATCATAGGGTGGAAATAGACTTGGACAGAGTAAGGCACACAGGTTACACTGAACAGGACGGGCACTAGACAAGATCAACATGAACAAGATCAGTATTATTTGAACTTAGAGAGTCCATCCATCAGTCTAGCGTGACTTTCCTAATAGTTTATATGCCGAAATTAACTCTCCCCACGTTATTGTGCAGTCGGCGTGTGAACCCGTACTGAACGTCAGGTTACTCACAATCCCCAACAGCAGCCACAATACCTTCCATCTGAAACAGGTCGCCATTCCCACCAGCTTCCACCCTACACAGAGAACACCAGGTTGTCTTCTCGGAGATGGAAGGTGCCTTCTTGTGACTTCACACAAGACATATGGCTTCCCTCCTCACCGCGAGAAAATCACGTTAATGTCCCACGTGTGTATCATGACAGACGGAGCTACGAGGAACAACATGGAGCAGTCTGTCTGTGCAGCCTCTGCTCCACTTGTTCATCATGTTAGAGCATCAATTAGGAGATTGCGAGGACTGTTGATGCTGAAGATCAGAGTAGACAGTGGTTTGCTGGAAAAGCACAGCAGGAGAATCGATGTTTCGAGCATAAGCCATTCATCAGGAATCAGCATCAATTACCTCATTCTGCCCCTGTGTAAGTGCATTGAGGTGGGAATGGCCTCCTACTGATCCTGTGTAAGTGACTCAAGGGACTGACTGGCTTCTTCCTCGTCCGATTGGACAGGGCCAAGGGCCTGATTGGGTTACCCCCAGTTCCTGTATGACAGCTCGATGTGCTGACTAGTGTGATGATGCTGTAGCTTTAAGAGGTTATTTTGTTCTGGTTTCTTTTAAGAGAGATTGAATGACCGTTACCAAGCTGGCTAGTTAGGACCACTTGAATAAACAACTAGTGAGGCCTTGGGTTTATTTTAATGCAGATGGAATGGGTATGGTCAGCTCTCACAGATTAGGATTTCTGGGTTTTGGTTCCTCAGTAACATCAGAAATTATTGGGGGCTCCACCGAGTTGAAAACTTTAGTGAATGTCTCCTGGCAGCTATTCTCTATGGATTTTCTCTTGGTGCTGTTTTTAAATCCTGAATTGGAGAAATATTTGTGTCATTCAGTGTCTGAATATTCCTTTTTGCCAAGGGCTGTGTTCATGTGATTTTCCAGTATTAGAACATTCATTAGTAATAGTTCCTAGATCTATTATTCTGTTAACTTGTCCAATATAAATATGTTACTCTAAATTCTTCTTTCTTTGGTTTTATTTCATCTATCGTGTTTAAGTAAATGGTGTTATGCTTCACACCAAGTTGTTTGACCACTCACATTGCATCTGGAACAGACACTTTACATTTTCTTTGAAATAAGAAAACATTACAGTCTAGGCTACTGCCTTCAAATATTGTTGAGGGGCTCTGGTGTGGCCCATCACACTAGACTCCTTCTCTTCCTGAGTAATATGATGGAGGCACTGAATGGGCTGTCCCTGTTCTTCTCAAATAGTGTCAATGGGCTGAACGACTCCCTCATATTCCTGTGAAACCAGCGTGAGGTGCGGAATGAACTCTTATTTTACTGTGGCAATGCGCAGCGTCAGACAGTCCTTTATATGAATGTTACGGATTCTTTAAAAGCACAAGCCTCAATGGAGTCCATGTCTTGCTGCACATGGACACAGTCCAGTTCAGGAGCTGACGGGGGCGTCAAATTAGTCTGAACATTGTGGAATCCTCAGTGACCATCCCCACTTCGGATCTTATGGTGGGGAGGGTGGGGGCGGGGAGACATTGATGAAGCAGCTGAAGATGTTTGTGAAGAGGAAGCTTCCATGAGGATTTTCCAAACAGGTGACCCAGGACTGAGATGATGAACATCTTCCTTTGTGCCATGTTTGACTCCAAACACTGGAGAGTTTTCTCTGATTCCCATTAAGTTCAGATTTGTTAAGCTCCTTGATGTCAACAGAAGTCAACAGAAGCCTTTGTATAAGGGCCAGTCATTTTTACCTGACCCATTGTGTCAACCTCTTTTGTTCATATCAATAGGCCATGGTATAGGAGCAGCAAGGGTTTTCTTCAAACATTCAAGCATTGAATGTCAGGATTTCTCTTCTCAAGTGTGTTCTGGGAGCCAGATGACTGAACGTATTTGAAGAGGAGGTCGATGGAGATTGACCTGTCAGAGAGTTGAGGGCGATGAAGAATTGGGTATGAAAGAGGGTTTGAGACCAAGAGCAGATCAGCCATGATCTTAGTGAAGGGCAAGGCAGGTTTGGGGAGTGAACAACCTGCCCCTGTGTCTGATGTTCTCACATTCTGTTATTGGGAAAGTTAGTAGGTGTTATTTTCATGAATGTACTGGTATTGAATGTTACCATCAGGGAGACCAGAGGATTTTGTGAGCCATCGCTGGGTGAGGTATGGGGGCTGTATTCACAGTGAATTTGGGTCTACAACATGACCAACAAATGGAGCACAAGTTTCAGAGAGGGGAAGCTCTGTGCAGAGAGATGAGGGGCCTCTTTCATACCCAGCCTGGGTTTTACAATTATATTTCTCAAATCACCTCAAAGCATGTGGGACAGTCTTGAAGGGCCGAATGATCTCCTCTGTTTCTGTGCGCCAAGTTATAGAGGTAAGTAGTCTCTAAATGCTCCTGCCTAACAGGTTTAATGGCCTGAATGGAACACAGGAACACGGGATTGAGGGACAGGAGTGGGTCATTAGATACTTTGAAAATTCTCCACCAGGCACTAAGATTGTGGCTGATCAGGTTGTGGTCTCAGCCCCACTTTCCTGTCTGTGTCCCATTATCCATGACTCACTTCTCTGTCAAATATTTACCTAATGCAGCTTTCAATCAATGTGAACATAGAGGCATGATAAACTTGCAGTGAAGAGGATTCCCACTTGAAAGGTCCATTCAGAATTATTCGTCATTCCTCTGATAAAATCAAAGTGTCATGCAGAATGGAAACCCGTTAGTCCAATCTGTTCACTCCAATCAGATATCAAATCTGATCCAGTCCCATTTGCCAGTATTTGGCCGATATCCCTCGTCTTTCAGATACCTTTTAAATGTGCGATTGTAACCTCCTTCACCACTTCCTCTGACAGCACTTTCTGTACACACACCACTCTCTGTGTGTAACATTTAACTTCAGGTCCCTTCTAAGTCATTCGTCCTTTTCCCTCCAACCAATCCTCTCCTGTTCTGGGGTCCCCAAATCTGGCGACCAGAACATGGATGTTCAGAATCCATCCCTGTTCCATGTCGGTGCATCATTGCTGCTGTAATACACAGAGCCATACACAGAGCCATATAAAATCATCATGCTCTTGATGATTTTATAAACCTCATTCATTTAAGGTGCGCCTAGACAGATGCATGAGTAGGTGGGGAGCAGAGGAGTAGGTGGGGAGCAGAGGGATATGACCGACAGATTTAAACAGTACATTTGGATCGGCTCAGGCTTGGAGGGCGAAGGGCCTGTTCCTGGGCTGGAAATTTTCTTTGCTCTTTGTTCTTTAAATGAACACCTTGCTGAATTCCATATAGACAATGTCAACCAAGCTGCCTTCATCAATCTTCTTTGTCACCTCTTCAATAAACTCAACCAAATTAATGAGACATGATTTCCCATGCAGAAAGCCACGTTGTCTACCCTGATCAGCCCTTACCTTCCCAAATGTATGTAAATGCTATCTCCCAGAATCCCCTCCAACAACTTATCCACCACCGACATCTGGCTCACCGGTCTATAGTTCCCCGGCTTTTTGGGTCACCGTTTCCTTTCTAGTCCCACTCCTCCACTGCTCAAAACAAATGTTAAATGTAACCAGGTCGGTGATATGGCCGATGATATCGGTCTCAGACTGGGTCAGGGTCAGTTTTAGGAACAAGTCAGGCTAGTTTCTTTAATCTGCTCAAATAGCACGTTTATGATCCAGAGCAATGTTACTCCAACTATGGTGGAAAGATGGATGGCAAACTGTTTTTGTATTGCAAATATATAATCAATATTTCCCTTTCTATAACACACACACACACACACACACACACAGCAATTGTAACTTGAAAGAACTTTGTCCCGATATTATCCCATGTACATTGTCCAAACGATGTCTCCATCACATTCCCTGTTCCATGTCGGTGCATCATTGCTGCTGTAATACACAGAGCCATACCCTTAGCAGAAAATGGTCTTGGTCGATTTGAAGATATGCTTTTGTGTTCCTGCTTCATTAAAAAAATAAAAATGTCTAATTTATTCAGAATACGTGTGTTAAAATGAATGCAGTTTTTAAAGAAATACAGAAATTGCTGGAAAAGCTGGGCAGGTCTGTCAGCATCCAGATGCCTTTTACATGCTGTATTTGTACCAGCCTCCACCACTTCCTCTGGCAGCTCATTCCATACACACACCACCCTCTGTGTGAAAAGATGCCCGTTAGGCCTCATCAAAACCTTTTCCCTCTCACTTTCCACCAATGCCGTCGAGTTTTGGACGCCCCTAAACTGGGGAAAAACCCTGACTACTCAACCTATCCATGACTGTTCTGATTTTATAAACCTTTACTGCTGCGAAATGTGACTCCAATCAACACAAATGGCTGTACTTTCAGTCATCCTGGGCCTAAATTCTGAAATGCAACACTGACACCTTTTCTTTCTCCATCAAGTCACAACTCTAAAACCAGTTTAATCAGTTTGTTCAGATATATTAGGAGACACTGCTGTGGGATTTACACCTAGACCTTTGTGCCCGGAGGTAGGGACACGAGCACCACTCGGCAATACCCATAAAGCTGTAACATTATTCTCCTGTGTGTTTGTCCATCAGCCTGTTCTGTCATACTGTGACATACCTCTGCACCAGGCAGGACTTCAATCCAGGCCTTCTCATCCAGAGCTAGGAACACTACCACACAAGTTCAGGAATTGGAATCAAACCCAGAGCTCTGGCTCAGAGACACGGACACTGCCCACTATACTACCATACCCAGATTTTGGGTCATATTTTAGTGCCCGCTTCCAGCTCAGTGTGGATTGATTATAATCAGGTTACTATTACTGAATTACAAATAACACTTTGTATTATTAAACAAATGCAAGATATTTGTCTCAACTGTAGGATATTGAGTGTACTTGCTGAATATTGAAATTGACTATGAATATCTTTAATCGCTATTATCTGTAGTCTGCAGTATTAGGGAAAGAAATCCTGCAGAAACACTCTGCCCAATGATGGGTCTCAAATAGATGTTTATTACTGAACACCAGAGGCGAAGGAAGGGATTAATTTCTGACCCCAAAACACCGATCAATCTTACCCACTCGAACATGTGTCTGCCCTCTTCCTAAAACCATGAAATGACACCAGGCCGCTGATTACTGTCCAGCCTCTCCTCCCCACTGACTGTGTCTGCAATCTGTCCCTCCTCCCTCTAACCACACAAGGCAACCCAAGCTCAGGGTCTTTGTGAAAATCAAGGCCAGAGTGTGCAGGCCTCCTGGAGAGGGGTGGGCATTTTAAAATTGAAGGGGGAGGGGGAGGTTGCAGTCATATCACACACTGGGCTGAGGGGTGGCAGATGGAGGATAGTCTGGATTAATGTCAGGCATTAGATTTGGTAAATCAAACAAGAACAGGACCTATACAATTAAAAGTAGGGTCTTTTGGTGGTGTTGTAGTACAGAGACCTAGGCTGTCAGGTTTAATTCTTTAAAATTTGTATCTGATATAGAAAGTGGCTAAGAAGGTGTTTAACACACTTGTCTTCATAGGTCAGACCTTTGAGTATCGGAATTGGGACGTCATATTGAGGTTGTACAGGACATTGGTGAGACCTCTTCTGGAATACTGTGTCCAGTCTGGACATCCTGCCCGCTCATTCCATAGGCACACCACCCTCTGGGTGAAAAAGCTGCCCCTTAGGTCACTTTTAAATGTTACCCCTCTCACCTTAAGCCTATGTCCTCTAGTTTTGGTCTCCCCCATACCCTTAGCAAATACCTTGACTATTCACTTTGATATTATTGATCTTGATATTACTAAGCTGGAGAGGGTTCAGAAGAGTTTAACCTGGATGTTGCTGGAAATGGAGGGTTGAGCTATAAGGGGAGGCTGAATAGGCTGGGACTTTTTTCACTGGAGAGTATGAGGTGGAGGGGTAACTTTGCAGAGGTTTATAAAATGATGAGGGGTACAGATAAGCTAAAGGGCTGATGTCTTTTCCCGAGAGTTGGGGATTCAAAACTGAGGGATATTTTGAGGCGTGAGGAAAAAGATTTACAAAAGTCAGGAGAGGTAATTATTTCAGACAGAAGCTGGCGTGTGTGTGGAATTAACTTCTAGAGGAACTGGTGAAAATAGGGACAGTTACAAAGTTTAAAGGACATTTAGATCAGTAAATGGACAAGACATCAGTTTGGATGGTGCTGTGAGCAGCTGCCCTCTCCCTCCCCCTCTCTGAATGAATCCCTGTTGGTTTTCACCCTCTACCAATGCCTGTGCAGTGGCATGGAGAAGCCAGCAGAGGGAGGCATTGCATCACTTTCAGCACCACCGAGACTGCCAGACCTGCCCCACACAGAGACACACAGATACACACACAGCAATTGTTAGGGCACGGCGTGAAGCTCATCTGGTAAGTTAAACTAAACTAAACATAAAGAAATGCTCAAGTTACCTTGTAAACTGTTGAAATATGAGTGATAGAGAACTCCCAAATTCCAGTGTTTAAACAAAAAATGTCAATGTATTTTTTAAACTCTGAAAGTGAACATTTTACATCAACTATTCACAACTCTGGGACCCTCTTTCTCCTAACTGCTTATTACCATACTCCAACTCTACAGCAATATACTGTTTCAATGAGACACTTATTAAAATTACATAAACGTAATTTCAAAACCACACAGCAGCTGTTGTTTCATCTCACCTCACACCAATATCCCTTTTTCCCATCTTTCCTGGGAAGACTGGCTCATGTTACCGGATGCTATCGAAGTGTCGACATTTCAGCATTCTGAAACCTGTGAACACATCCTTCCATGACACTGTCTCTCAGTCTCCCCCTCTCTGTCTATACCCCAAACCCCTCCCATGTGGTGATATTTAAACTGATTCCCCCACCATCTCTCTCTGGCAGTGATGTTCACACCCACAGCACTCCCTTTTCTTGGCACAGTGGGGATATGGAGCTGGGAATGGGTGGGAGCTGAACATCCTGTTACTTCCAGCATGGGCTGCTAGTTTCCCCTCACTGGGCAGGGATCTAACAGTGTTACTGGGTAATGCATTGGGGTGGTGTACACAGTCCTACATGCTGGGAGGGTAACTGCTCCTGGGTTACAGATCAATGCACTGGGGTGGGGTACACAGCCCTACATGCTGGGAGGGTAACTGCTCCTGGGTTACAGATGAATTCACGGGTGATCACTGCACAGGTCTCTGTGCTGGTCAGACGGTCTGGTTGCCGTTTATGGACAATACAATGATGTGGTCTGCACGGCTCCCCGTGCGGGACAGGTATGTAGCCTGTGCACAGTACATCATGGTGGTGGGGTGGGTAGGGGTGAAAGGTGATGGACAGGTCACGGAGTTTCCTGGAAGTTTCCGTCTCTGACATTCTATAACTGACATTCCCCGGAAAGTTCTGTCCCCGACATTCTATAACTGCCATTCCCCGGAACGTTCTGTCCCTGACATTCTATAACTGACATTTCCCGGAACGTTCTGTCCCTGACATTCTATAACTGACATTCCCCGGAACGTTCTGTCCCTGACATTCTATAACTGACATTCCCCGGAACGTTCTGTCCCTGACGTTGTTTGTTTGTGAACGGCCGGACGTCAGTGAATTGAACAAACGATAAGATCCCGAGGGAAGAGATCCCGTTCCAGGGAGAAGGAGACACTGTCCCGAAGGCCCCTCAGGCAGTTAAAGGGGTGAATACGTTTTCCCTGCGTTTACATTTCTCCACGACACAGGATCGACCACAATTTAGACCAAAATACAGAAATTCCCAAACTCCTGTTGTCTTCAGGAAACTGGGAGAGAATCCTTCAGGACAGCAACGTTCCCACCCTCCGTATTAGGAACTGGGAAGGAGTGACCTCTGTCTGCTCTCGAGTGATCGAGTGTTTGGGAATGATCTAGAAACCATCTGTCCTTATGGATGTGTCTCTGTGTGTTTGGGGAGGGAGGGTTTCTTGTGGTTTATGTCACATTTTTGTCAGTAATTCCGAACTTCCCATTTGTTATTCCAGCTCCAATTATTTTAATAAATCCCTGAATACAGGGACACATTTGAAAATCTCACTGGGTCTCCGATCAAACGGGTCCCTTTGCCTCCAGGCTGATGGATAATGGGTTTGTTTTCCTTCCTCACAGTTAACGTAGTGACCATCTACGTCCTGCTTTATAAAGATTGTGGATTGTCTCCATGTGTCAGACGTTACCTGGGGGCCATGGCAGCGGCGGATCTCCTGGTCATTATCCTCGACCTGATCCTGAGACACATTCCCATTGTTTATCGGGAACAGTTTTATTTCCTGTACTCCGTCCCCGTGTGTAATATCCACGCCGTCCTGCTTTATGCAGCCACTGACTGCTCTGTCTGGTTCACCGTCACTTTCACCTTTGATCGGTTTGTGGCCATTTGTTGCCAGAAGCTGAAAAGTAAATATTGCAGTGAGAAAACGGCGGCTGTGGTTCTGGGAGCAGTGACTGTGCTGAGCTGTTTAAAGAACATTTCCTGGTATTTTATGTTCACGGCTCGGTATCAGCTGGTGAACGCCCCCTGGTTTTGTGATGTAACAGTCGCTGTTCGATTCTCCAGTGTCTGGGTCACAATCGAGTTCCTCCACCACATTCTAACCCCGGGTGTCCCATTTCTCCTGATTCTGCTGCTCAATGTTCTCACCGTCAGACACATTTTAGTGACCAGCAGAGCCCGCAGGAGACTCCGCGCTCACACCAATGGGGACGCTCAGTCTGACACTGAAATGAGAAACCGAAAAAAATCCATCATTTTACTGTTTGTGATCTCGGCCAATTTCATCCTGTTATGGTCAACGTTAATGCTGTTTTCTATCTGGTACCGGCTAATTGATATAATGTATTCCCCTCTGTATCTCCATCGCTTTGTGCAGGAATTGGGCTTCATGCTGCAGCTCCTCAGTTGCTGCACAAACACCGCGATTTATGCCGCGACCCAGACTAAGTTCAGGCAGCAGCTGAAGAATGTGCTGAAATATCCCTTCACCCAAATCCATCCATCCATCAAATTCCCTCATTAATCACACCATCCGGGATTTTCTCATTTCAGTTCAGTGTTTCAGCGATGGAGCAGCCTGTCGCTATGGTAACAGACTAAGGGGAGCGCTGGTTTGTCCCTCCTTATCCCCCAGGGGGGTTACAGGGAAACATTTCAATGTTTCTCACAACTCAGGGGCCAGTGAGAAAAGGCACCATCCCACTGACTGTATCCATCACTTCCATTTGTAACCAATAAAAATGCGGATTACAGCGTGCCGAGCAGCAGAGGGACCGATGTTGTTGTGTGTCTTTGTGTTGGAGAAGCTGAGCTGGAGAGAGGCAGACTCAGCCCCAAGTCCTGGTCCTCAGGGAAGGGGAGGGCACCGCGCCCTGAGCTCAGGAGCTGGGGTTAACTCCCTCTGTTACCCCAACTCCAACCCAGCCTCCCCATTACCTCTCCCCTACACTTTCTCCTGAATTCTCTCTCTCTCTCTCTCTCTTTCAGCACACAGACTCTTTCTCAACCCTCTCCTCATCCCCCTCTCTCTCACACACACCCGCCAACCCCAGTTTCTCCACCTGCCTCCACTTTCCCTCTCCCCCTCTCTCTCTCATGCCGTCACAGTCTCCCTCCCACAATTCCATCTCTACCCCATTTTCCCCACCTCCCACATCTTACCCCCACGCCCCACATGCAGCCTCACCCCCAAACACCCCCAGTCTCTGGGTCAGAGGGAGAGGGAAGGACCAGGGAGACAGAGTGTGTCAGAGAGAGAGAGGGAGGGACAGGAGGGAGAGGGATTCAGTCAGAGAGAAACGGAGGAAGGTGGGGAGAGAGAGAGAGAGACATTGATTGAGGGGGGTCAAGAGTGAGAGATGGGGGATGGAAAGTGAAGAAGCGGGGGGAGAGGGAGGGGGGCAAGAGAGAGATAGGGTGAGATAGGGGAGGATGAGAGATGGGACGGAGGGAGGGGAGGGAATGTCAAGAGTGAGGGAGAGGCCGAAAGAGGGGATGGAAGAGGGAGGGGGAGCACGAGAGAGGGGGAGGAAAAGGGAGAGGGAGAGGGCGAGAGAGGGGAGGGAGGTAGGGGAGGGAAAGAGAGAGGGGAGAGGTTGAGAGAGCGGAGGATGAGACAGGGAAGTGAGGGAGGGGAGTGCAAGAGAGAGGAGCACGAGAGGGAGGGAGAGTGAGAGAGGGGAGGGGAGAGAGGGGAGAGGGCGAGAGACTGGAGTGCGAGAGAGGAGGAGGGCGAGAGAGGAGGAGGGCGAGAGAGGAGGAGGGCGAGAGAGGGGTGAGCGAGTGAGGAGAGGGAAGGGAGGGGAGGGCGAGATGGTGGGAGGGCGAGAAAGTGAGGAGGTCGAGAGAGGGGGAGGGGGAGAGAGAGGAGTGCGAGTGAGGGGAGAGGGAGGTGAAGGCGAGAGCGAGGGAGAGGGCAAGAGAGGAGAGTACGAGAGAGGAGAGGGCGGGGTTGACGAGAGAGGAGGGAGGGCGAGAGAGGAGAGGGCGAGAGAGGAGAGGGCGGGGTTGACGAGAGAGGAGGGAGGGCGAGAGAGGAGAGGGCGAGAGAGGAGAGGGCGAGAGAGGGGAAGGAGGGAGGGGAGGGCGTGAAGGAGGGTGAGGGTGTGAGAGGGAAGCGAGGGAGGGGAGGGTGAGAGAGGGGTGAGGGTGAGAGAGGGGAGTGAGAGAGGGGTAAGGTGATAAAGGGAAGGGCGAAAGAGGAGAGTGAAGGAGGTGAGGTTGAGAGGGAAGGAGAGGGCGAGAGAGGGGAGGGCAAGACAGCGGGGAGAGTGTAAGAGGGGAGGGCAAGAGGGAGGGAGGAGCCGAGAGAGGGTAGGGAGGGAGGGGAGGGCGACAGAAGGGTGAAGGTGAGAGAGAGGATGACGAGAGAGGGTAGGAAATTGAGGGCGAGAAAGGGGAGGGCGAGACAAGGGAGAGAGGGAGGGGAGGGCGAGAGAGGGGAGTGAGAGAGGGGAGGGCGAGTGAGGGGAGAGAACGGAGGAGGCTAGAGTGGAGGGCGAGAGAGGGGAGGGAGGGAGGGGAGGGCGAGAGAGATGAGGGAGGGAGGGGAGGGCGAGAGAGATGAGGGAGGGAGGGGAGGGCGAGAGGAAGACAGAGGGTGAGAGAGGGGATGGGAGAGAGGGGGAGCACGATTGAGGGGTAGGGCAAGAGAGGGGAGAGGGAGGGGAGGACGAGGGGGATGGAGAGTGCAAGAGAGGTGAGGGACGGTGGGGAGGGGAGACAGAGCGAGGGGGAGACAGAGCGAGGGGG